>NW_008395465.1:0-237 GCF_000622305.1 Nannospalax galili
ACTAAGTAGTACGTTATCTTTTTCCTCAATTAGGTGGAATTTATTCAAGATCAGGATTATTTTCTCTTTGAAGTTAATCTGAATCGCAAATACTAAAAATGGGTACTAGAATGATACTTGATATACATGAAGCTCAATTAGTGCCCCATCTTCTATTATCTCTACAAAAACTGACCTCCTATTAGTTCAATTTATTAATAGGGATGAAAACAAGTTAGTTCCAGTACTTACAACGAT
>NW_008395466.1:0-237 GCF_000622305.1 Nannospalax galili
AACACAGGGAAGCAGAGGCTTTCAGGTCACTGGAAGCTTGCACATGTGAATATATGGCAATAGTGTCATCAACAGCATCCATACCAACTTAAACAGGGGAGGAGAGAGATGGCAGGCCAGCACTAGACTGAGAACTAGTGCAGGCTGATTGCTGCTGGGTGAGGGAGAATATGCCTTACATACGATCTCTATATGGGTTGAGCATACTCCAGTGGTCAAATTTACACTGAAGGACAT
>NW_008395467.1:0-237 GCF_000622305.1 Nannospalax galili
GGCTCACGACCCGGGCGTCCGCAGCGACCCCGCCAGCAGTCTGGTACCCGCCAGCCCTGCTCCGGGTGGAGGAGGCTTTGGCCGGTTACCTGCACACTGGCGAGTGCGGACGCCGGCGCCCTGACCCTGGAGGCCCGGTCCAGACCCAGCCCCCTCCTTCGCCCCCACAAACCCGTTTCTCAAAAGGAGCCGGGTGAGGCGCGAAGAAAGGGCCGCATCGCCCCCCAGGACACCGCT
>NW_008395468.1:0-237 GCF_000622305.1 Nannospalax galili
TCACTTCCCCCTCTGATGTGCGCATGGTCGTGTCACCTGCCCCTTCTGACGTCCGCATGGTCGTGTCACCTGCGCCATCTGACGTGCACACAGTCGTCTCAACTACCCCCTCTGACAGGCAAATGGTCGTGTCACGTGCCCCCTCTGAACTGCAGATTGTCGTGTCACTTGCCCCCTCTGATGTATAGATGGTCATATCACCTGCCCTCTCTCATATGCACATGGTCTTTTCACCTG
>NW_008395469.1:0-237 GCF_000622305.1 Nannospalax galili
GAACAGCAGACCCCAATCTTATCTAAAGGAATATTGACAACTGATTGCTATAGATGAGGAACAGGTGACCTTCCTAAAACAAAAATCTCTCAATAGGCTGACTAGATTCAGCAGATGGACAAGCACTGGGAAATGGCTGGAGGTCCCAACAACACAGTGGATAGTAACAGGGATGACAGAGTGTATGGGCTCGAGTTGGGGGCAGGATGCTATGGGAGGGTGCCATTTGGGAAATGG
>NW_008395470.1:0-237 GCF_000622305.1 Nannospalax galili
CCAACCATCCAGGCTGCTTCAGCTCAGCCCCAGACTGGATCAGCTGGACCCTGGAATGGGCACCTTTGGAAAATAACAAAATGAAGTCCAGGAACTCTGGAGTTTAATTGGTGTCCTCTGCAGCTCTTGTTTCACTGACCTTACCTGGGGTGGAACTCAACAGGAAAAGGAGCTTCCATGACCCCGACTCTATTATGTGTGGGGATTAAGACTTGGTGGTTCTCTGAGGATGATGGA
>NW_008395471.1:0-237 GCF_000622305.1 Nannospalax galili
GACAGAAATCAAAACCCACATTGGCTGCAGCAGGAAGCTCTCGAGCTGTGATAGTCTTCAGAATTGGCCCAAATAAAGGGATGGGATAGATATTGTATTCTGGGTTGACCAGTCATCTGCTTGTGACTACCCACACAGTAGCTTTCAACTTGGATAAGGTATTTCTGACATTCAAGTGACAAAAATACAAGGAAAAACTGCTAATCTCAAGAACTGAAGTGCTCTGTTTTAGATCTA
>NW_008395472.1:0-237 GCF_000622305.1 Nannospalax galili
TTCTATGTAGGAAAGAGTAAGGAATAAAGCCAAGCCAGAATGTGGTCTCACATGGAGACCAGCATGGTCTGATCCCACAGAGAAAGGCTTGGAGTAGAAATTGCTCCTCAGAGTTGGTCCCACCTGGAGTAAGAAGGATATCACTGTGTAGGATCATGTCAGAGGGCCACTGCCAAGGGCATATACCTGGAGGCACAGATGTCAGGGATCAGCACCCAGTATTTCCCAGGACACTGT
>NW_008395473.1:0-237 GCF_000622305.1 Nannospalax galili
CTTGCAGTTACATTGTAAGAATCTCAAGCCAGGGGCTGGAGAGATGGCTCAGTGGTTAGGAGCCATTTTGTCCTGTTTTAAACAAGATCTCATTATGTTGTCCAGGCTGGCCTTGAGCTCATTACCTTCCTGCCTCAGTCTCCCAAGTGCTAGCATTACAAGCATGTGCCACCACGCCTGTTTAATACTCACTTTAGAACTAGAAAACTGTGAGACCACTGAAGACAATACACCTCT
>NW_008395474.1:0-237 GCF_000622305.1 Nannospalax galili
TGAAGCCTTCAGACACGTGGTTGTTGTCTTCACTCGGGAAGATGAGCTGGGCGAGGACTCGCTGCAGGATTACATAGAAAATAAGGAGTTTCTTAAGGTATTGGTTCAAAATGCCGAGGGCAGATACTGTGCGTTCAACAACAACGTAGAACAGGAGCAGCAAGACTCGGTGTCCCAGCTCCTTCATGTGATCGAGTGTTTGATGGAGAAAAGTCCTGGACCATATTTTATGAGGAT
>NW_008395475.1:0-237 GCF_000622305.1 Nannospalax galili
AGCCATTGAGTCTAAACACTCTTGGGTATGAGTCCATTCTATGGTCAACCTTTCAGGGGTCACACCTACAATGTGGATGCTGGGAGTTGAACTCAGGTCCTGTGTTTGCATAATAAGTGCTCTCACCCTGTGAGCCATCTCCACAGCCCCTTTTTAACATTTTTATTAATATATTGTTCCTGTCATTTATTTTCATTTTTAGCCCTGTTTCTTTTACATTCATTTATTAATTTTTTT
>NW_008395476.1:0-237 GCF_000622305.1 Nannospalax galili
AAAGGGGCCATGCTCACTTAACAGGAAGCTCCAGGCCTTTACTTTGGATCAAGAAGACATAGGAGTTGTTCCATTACCCATTAGTGGCCCGTCTGCTTATCATGGATTTAGTATTTCACAATCCCTTCTCTAAAAATGTAACCCCAAATACCATTTAGAAGATGAGCTGAAACTTCGGAAAATGTATAAACCATTTTCACCCTGAAAATCTAGAAATATAGCTCCAACATTTTTCCC
>NW_008395477.1:0-236 GCF_000622305.1 Nannospalax galili
GGTCTTTTTGAGACAGGGTCTCCCTGTAGCCCCAGCTGGCCTAGAACCTGCTATGTAGACCAGGATGGCCTTGAGCTCACAGAGATCTGTCTGCCTCTGCTTCCCATTAAAAGCGTGTGCCACCCGGTCAAGTAAATTTATGCAATTTCAAAAAATAAAAACCAGTGGCTTTTTTTTTTTTTTTAACTCTCCTTGATACAATTTCAGAAACATTACAGGCCTTTAATCCCAGGACT
>NW_008395478.1:0-237 GCF_000622305.1 Nannospalax galili
ATAAATAGAGGCCAAGTCAAAAATATGATGTTTGTGAAAGCTTTCTATTTACCTTCTTGATGACAAGACTGGCATTTTTACCAAATATGCTACAGACCACAATTCAAAACTCAATTTGAAATTAAATGACATGAAACACACTACACGTTGGCACATCATTGTACAGATGGGAAGATGGGGGCTGTACGTGCACACGGTAACTTAGTCTGTGAGGTCAAGGACAGTTGCTTTCAATGC
>NW_008395479.1:0-237 GCF_000622305.1 Nannospalax galili
GATTCAAAGGATCAGGAGAAGCGGAGTGGTCAGCCCTGGTGTCCAGGAAAAAGGCTAGTGGGTTGTGCAGCCCAGGGAAGCACAGGGAGGTGAGGACAGGACCAGGTCCAGCGGGCTCCTGGGGACTGTGAGAAGGAACTGGGTTGGTCTGGATGCAAAGGACCTGGAAGCAGTGGTGGTTCCCCTGGTGTCTGGTTTGCCAAGACAAGGAATGGGCCAGTACCCAAGCTAGGAAGA
>NW_008395480.1:0-237 GCF_000622305.1 Nannospalax galili
TGCCACCATGCCCAGCCACCTTAAACATTAAAAAAATATTGCATTTGTTTGTGTGTATGCACACATATATGTCACTGCATGTATGTGAAGGTCAGAAGACAACTTGTGGGAGTCTGTTCTCTCCTTCCACGATGTGGGTCCCAGGGATGGAATTCATGTCATCAGGCTTGGCAGTAAGCACCTTTACCCACTGAGCTACCTTACTGCTCATCTACCTTACTTTTTGAGACAGTCTCT
>NW_008395481.1:0-237 GCF_000622305.1 Nannospalax galili
AAACTCATTAATAGTTGGAGACTTCAATGCCCCATTTTCTCCATTAGATAGCTCAACAAGACAGAGAATTAAAAGAGAGACATCTGAATTACACAATACCATCTATCAAATGTGCCTAACAGATATCTATCAATTATTCTACTCAGGCACCAAAGAATATGCTTTCTCTTCAGTGCCTCATGAAACTTTCTTTAAAATTGACTGTACACTGGGGCACAAAACAAGCCTCAATAAATA
>NW_008395482.1:0-237 GCF_000622305.1 Nannospalax galili
ATAAAATTTCCTACGGTAAAATTAACTTTAGACACAGAGGGAAATGGTCAGTCTAGTTAGAGAGTATGATTTTTGGTTGGTTAAAATGCCCATTTCTTTCACTCTGTGCTTTTATTTTAGGCTGTACTGTGTTCCTGGTCATTTTTAACTTTAGACATAATACTATTATGTCACATTAAATGTTATATCAGATACTGAAAGAAAGGAAAGGACAAACAGAAAAAGAAATCAGACCCA
>NW_008395483.1:0-237 GCF_000622305.1 Nannospalax galili
CTTTCCTAACACTTAAGAAATCCTCCCCAAATGGTCTTTGTGCTAGGAACTTGGCTTTTCTTTTAGGCCCTAAACCCAGCCTGCAAACATTTCCATCAGCTTCTCTCTCCACTCCCATCCACATGGAAACCTCAGTGCTATTTCTCCATGTTGTGTCATAAGCTACTATTCCCTTTATGTCAAAGTATAAAAGAAATTCTTAAACTAGCACATTAAACTAAACATAACACAATATTG
>NW_008395484.1:0-237 GCF_000622305.1 Nannospalax galili
AGAGGGTTGGGAAGTACAAAAACATGGGCTATGACCATGCTTAACTTAAACTTATGCTGTTTTTAAAATTCCAAGGCTGAACAAAACACAGTCTAAGCCTGATCTTATTCAGCCCACCTGGCTGCCAGCTTGCAACTTCTAAAATACATTGAGTTTGTTCCTCAATGTCAGTTTCCCATCTCTTCCATCTTCAGGACTTTATTAATGTTTTCTGTATACACATTTAAACCTTTGGGG
>NW_008395485.1:0-237 GCF_000622305.1 Nannospalax galili
TTTTGATGGCACATGGGGCATTGTGAATGGACACTGAGTCTTGTGATAGCATATTGAGAATGGTGTTAACTCACTTGAGCACTGTGTTGACATATTGTGCATATGGATGGCACACTGAGCATTGTGATAGCACAATGTTGAGTTGTTATGGAACACTGAGGAGTGTGATGGCACAATGGAGCATTTTGATAACAAACTGGGGCACTGTGATGGCACACTGAGCACTGTGATGTCACA
>NW_008395486.1:0-237 GCF_000622305.1 Nannospalax galili
TAAAATAATAAATAAAATATTTTAAGAAAAGAATATCAGATCACAAAGACTAAGTAGATAAAATACTCAGTCAAAGGCAAATCTAAAACAACCCAGAAATGGAACATGGAGGACCTCTGGGACACTATAAAAATACCAAAATTATGAATCATAAGTACAGGAAAAAGGACAAATCCAGGCCAAAGGCATAGAAATGTTTCCAGCAAATTCATAGATGAAAATTCCTAAATGCAACAA
>NW_008395487.1:0-237 GCF_000622305.1 Nannospalax galili
AAGGGCTAGAGAGATGGCTCAGGGGTTAAGAACACTTGCTGTTCTTCCAGAGAACCTGGGTTCAATTGTCAGCACCCACATCATGGCTAAAAACAACTTGTAACTGCAGTCCCAGGAGACCTAACACCCTCTTCTGTCCTCTGCATCCATTGTACACACACAGTGCGCTTACATAGATGCAGGCAACACACACATAAAATAAAAATAATAAAATATTTTTTAAAAGCAAGCAAGCAA
>NW_008395488.1:0-236 GCF_000622305.1 Nannospalax galili
TGAAACAATTCCACATACTCTGTCAAACCACAATGCAATAAAGATAAAAAAAACAACAGCAAATAAACTTTAGAAACTACATGAATTCATGGAGATTAAACAATACCCTCCTGATGATGAATGGTACTAAGAAGAAATCAAGAAGAAACTAAAAATATTCCCCAAATTAATTGAAAATTACAAAGCAGCTCTCTCTCTCTCTCTCTCTCTCTCTCTCTCTCTCTCTCTCACACACA
>NW_008395489.1:0-237 GCF_000622305.1 Nannospalax galili
CAGTGCTCTAAACTGCTGAGCCATCTCTCCAATCCCCCCTGCCCCCCCCCCACACTTTTTTTTGTCTTTTTGAGACAGGGTCTCCCTGTAGGCCCATCTGAGCCATCTCTCCAATGCCCCCTGCCCCCCCACACACTTTTTTTTGTCTTTTTGAGACAGGGTCTCCCTGTAGGCCCATCTGACATGATGTTAGGGTCCGTGACTCGGTGAGTCTCTTCTGGAGAACAAATGCACGAG
>NW_008395490.1:0-237 GCF_000622305.1 Nannospalax galili
GTGAAGGCCATGACTACCTCTGGTTCTGGTCAGAGTTCTCTCTGCTTTCTGATCCACCAAATAGGAGTAAGCCGCCCCCACAGAGTCCCAAGTGGTCCGCCCTGATGGACTGTATTCCCTGAAACTGAGAGTCAACGTAGATCCTGCCTCCCTTATGTTTCTGTGTGTTTGGCACAGGGATGCCTGTGTGTACATGTGTGTGGAGGCCACAGGTCAGTGTTGTGCGCTCTTCCTCAG
>NW_008395491.1:0-237 GCF_000622305.1 Nannospalax galili
CAATGACAGTTCACCACCACCTGCAATTCCAGGTCCAGGGGATCCAATGACATCTTCTGGTCTCTGCGGGCATTGCACACATGGAGCACTTACCTACATGAAGGCAAAACAATCATGTACAAGAAAACGAATAAAAGAGAGACCCGCCCCCACTTTACCTCCTGTAATCGGATAGCCTGAAGAAACGTTTTCTCACCCAGAAGACCCTTCCTCTGTGTCATATCAGCTGATATAACA
>NW_008395492.1:0-236 GCF_000622305.1 Nannospalax galili
CTATCTATCTATCTATCTATCTATCTATCTATATATCACCTATCTATCTATCATCTATCTATCTATCATCTATCCATCCATCATCTGTATATCTGTCTATCTATCTATCTATCCATCTATCTATATCCATCATCTATCCATCCATAATCTATCCATCCATCTATCCGTCTATCTACCTATCTATTTATCTATCCATCCATCTATCATCTATCCATCATCTATCCATCCATAATCTA
>NW_008395493.1:0-237 GCF_000622305.1 Nannospalax galili
AAAAAAGGATCTTGAGGATGCACTGGAGGGGGAGACAAAGATTTGGAAGACATTACAAAATATCTTTGGTCCTGGCCTGGATATAAACTGGAAGCCTCCGATGGGAAGTATCAATCAGAATATGATCAGGTTGTTTGCCTCCATTTAAAGACATGCTAACTGATTGGGGGTATAATCTTTCAAGCTTCTGGTCACCTCAAGTATAGCCAGGGAGGATCTTAGATTTGACACTGATAA
>NW_008395494.1:0-237 GCF_000622305.1 Nannospalax galili
TTCTAGTTTCCTTCATGAGATTTTGACAAAACACTTTGACCAAAAACAACGTGGGGAGGACAGGGTTTATTTGTCTTAGGCTTCCACAAACTCATCATTCAGAGAAATCTGGGCAAAAACTCAAAGCATGGACCTGGGTGCAAGAACCATGCTGTCATGCTGCTGGCTGCCGCACTCTCTGACTTGCTCACAAGCTCACGTTTAGCTAGGTTTTTTTATACTACTAAGAACCACCTG
>NW_008395495.1:0-237 GCF_000622305.1 Nannospalax galili
CTTCATGACTGAAGCTTTTCAATTCTCCATCCTGCCTCTCCCATTCCATGTCCCCTCCGTTGCCCCTGTACACCAGCTAAACCCCTTCCAGTCCATCAAGGCCATTACTGTCATGCTGCTCCCCCCGTGAGGAATCAGCTCAGTGGCCTTCCTCTTTGGTCCCATCCCACTGGGCAGCACTGACCACTGCCTGTCCTTGCTGTGATGTGCACAGCCTCAGTAGCATTTTCCCCATTA
>NW_008395496.1:0-237 GCF_000622305.1 Nannospalax galili
TTCTAGTTTCCTTCATGAGATTTTGACAAAACACTTTGACCAAAAACAACGCGGGAAGGACAGGGTTTATTTGTCTTAGGCTTCCACAAACTCATCATTGAGGGAAATCTGGGCAAAAACTCAAAGCATGGACCTGGGTGCAAGAACCATGCTGGCACGCTGCTGGCTGCCGCACTCTCTGACTTCCTCACAAGCTCACGTTTAGCTAGGTTTTTTTATACTACTAAGAACCACCTG
>NW_008395497.1:0-237 GCF_000622305.1 Nannospalax galili
TGCATCCCCTAGAGGGTTCGTTAAAGTATGAAAGAAGGCCGGGTGTATTGGTGCACCCCTGTAGTCCCAGCACTCAGGAGGCAGAAGCACGGGATCCCTGTGAGTTCAAGGCCAGCCTGGTCTATATAATAAGTCCCAGGCCAGCTAGGGCTACAGTGAGACCCAGTCCCAAAAAGACCCCAAAAAAGAATGGATCTAAACCAAAGGTGTAGGATCATTTTATTTGAATTTAAAGAA
>NW_008395498.1:0-236 GCF_000622305.1 Nannospalax galili
TCAGGTCAGCCTGGTCTACATAGTGAGTTCCAGGACAGCTGGGGCGGAGATGAAATTTTTTAAAAAGAAAAGTTTAAAAACCAAGTTTACACTCTGGGGCAGTCATTCCCTTTCCAAAAGTTCAGGGAGAGTCTAGCACACTTTGAGCCAAAATGGAGCTGTGAACATTCCTGGCTGTGCATGTGTAGATCCTTTTCAGGGTGAGGTTCCATCTCTGCCTCAGTGGGGCATCTACT
>NW_008395499.1:0-237 GCF_000622305.1 Nannospalax galili
TAGCTGTGACCATTTTGTTTTTAAAATATTTTTCCTTTATTCTTGAAAATTTCATATATGTATAAAATGAGATGATTGTATCTACTCCCTCATTTCCCCTCCAACTCTCTCCTAGCTCCCTCCTTGCTCCCAACATGCCCCTTCTCAACTTCATGTCTCTTTTTTTATAACCCAGTAAATCCAGTTAGTGCTCCCCTTACTGCATGGATGTGGGACCATCACTGGAGAATGAAAAGT
>NW_008395500.1:0-237 GCF_000622305.1 Nannospalax galili
TCTGAGCTAGGCTGCATCTCTTACAAAACTGGCTGTACATTTTTAGGTTTATAGTTAAATTATTACAGTTGTACAATATTTTACTTAGTATAAACCCTATAAGACCTAAAATTAAATGATGTTTTTACCTTTAAAAAAGATCTATATTTCATTATTAAAATACACAGTTTCATGAAGAAAACTTCATTTTTAATGCAATTGACATTAAGACGTTTGCACATGTGTTTCTAATCTCTA
>NW_008395501.1:0-237 GCF_000622305.1 Nannospalax galili
ATTTCACATTGTAGCATGGTGTTGTCATTTTGGGGATTGTGAGGGGACACTCAACACCGTATTTGCATATTGAGTATGGTGTCAACACAATGGATCATGTTAATGACACTTTGGCACATTGTGATGGCACAAGGGCACATTGTGAAATTGTATTGTAATATTGTGATGGGACATTCGAGAAAAATAGTGGCACATGGAGCCATACTGTTGGCACATTGCAGCATTGTGATGGCACAA
>NW_008395502.1:0-237 GCF_000622305.1 Nannospalax galili
ATAAATTTCCTTTTTTCTTAAAATATTTTTTATTTTTTATATATGTGTGTCCGTGTGTGGGTTTGTGCCAATGGGTTTAGACTCATGGAGGTCAGAGTGGGTATTGGATCCCCTGGAGCTGGAGTTACAGCTAATTGTGAGCACAGCATGGTGCTGGGAACAAAACTCGGGTCCTCTGAAAGAGCAGTATATGCTCTTGACTGCTGAGACATCTCTCCAGGCCCTAATAAATTTTCT
>NW_008395503.1:0-237 GCF_000622305.1 Nannospalax galili
AACAGATGGGCACTCAACAAGTCCTGTTAAGCTTGTCATCTGGTAATCCAGCTGTACCTCAGGTCTGGCTGCAAATGCTATACAAATGCTGAAAATGCCTCTGTAGATGGGCAACTTCCATGGAGAGGGCACCCGCCTAAGACAGGGATGAGGTCTCCCAATGACAGGTAAGGGATGACACCCCCAGGACGACCTAAGACAGGGGGATCTTCCCTTATATAAAGGAAAAGGGGTGAG
>NW_008395504.1:0-236 GCF_000622305.1 Nannospalax galili
CCTGCCCTCTCTGATGTGCATATGGTCGTGTCACCTGCCCCCTCTGACATGTAGATGGTCATGTCACCTGCACACTCTGGCATGCACATGGTCGTGTCACCATCCCCTCTGACGTGCAGATGGTCGTGTAAACTGCCCTGTTTTCCATAAAGATGGTCGTGTCACCTGCCCTCTCTGACAAGTAAAGGGTCATGTCACCTGCCCCCTCTGACGTGCAGATGGTCCTGTCACCTGCC
>NW_008395505.1:0-237 GCF_000622305.1 Nannospalax galili
AGGAAATGGAAAATAAGGTGATTCTGCATTTCTGACATTAGAAAGGAAATGTTACTTCATATAAAGACAATAACATTGGAATTTAGTTATGGGTCACATCTCTTCCACTTACAAGTTATCCGACTTTGTGCAAGCTTAAGCTGTCCTTATCTATATAATGTGGTTATAAAAATGTCAATACTGGCTGGCTGTGGTGGCACACGCCTTTGAGCCCAGCACTCAGGAGGCAGAGGCAGG
>NW_008395506.1:0-237 GCF_000622305.1 Nannospalax galili
CCCCCCCCAAAAGATTAACTTTTTGGTTACAAGGTTAAGTAAAAGTTATTTGTCCAGAGCATGTCCATACTGTAAAAGTTATTACCACATATACACATGAAAATATCACAAACCCATTATATGTAATTAATTGATGCTTATTTACTGAAAGAATCCATAAGGTGATGAGCATTTTTTTCTGCACTGTATAAGCTGGAGCCGTGAATACCTCCTAGCGGCCTGGGGTCAACCAAGAGC
>NW_008395507.1:0-237 GCF_000622305.1 Nannospalax galili
CTGGATGCCCTGGAGCTGGAGTTACAGGCAGTTTTTGAGGCACCTGACATGAGTGCTAGAACTAAACTCCAGTCCTGCAAGAGCAGTACTCACTCTTAACTGCAAAGCAGTCACTCCAGTCCCAGATGGTCAGTTTTAATTTTCAATTGACATGACCTAGAATCACCTGGGAAGACAGTCTTAATGATGGACTATCTACACTGGGTTGGCCCATGGGCATGTCTATTGAGGATTATC
>NW_008395508.1:0-237 GCF_000622305.1 Nannospalax galili
AAGGTGCTTCCTGGTTTATTAAAGTTTAGGATGGTGGTAGAGGAACCCAGGGATTAGGTTTCTCTTCAGTTTCCCACCAGTGTAAGAATTTCCTCTTGTGGAAGGACCAGGCATACTCAACATTAACAAGCATCATGATCACTGTAATTAGTCAGTAACTCTAGTGTGCCTGCTCTGTGCCGTCACTGTTGGAGGTGATGGTGAAAGCGAGAATGCTCAGTTGTACTGGGGAAGACA
>NW_008395509.1:0-237 GCF_000622305.1 Nannospalax galili
GAATTTAAGACCTGCTTCACAAGACAAAGACTGTACCTGGCACTGTTATCAGGGTCAAGAACCTGTGGCTGGTTAGGTCACAGGCCATAGGGGAGAGCCTACTACTATTATCCTGCTAAATGGGCATAGTATTTAATCAACTCCTAATGACTTGCTGTTATAGATTAATGTATATCTCAACTCTTAACCAGAGAGTAGGAACCTATTTCAAACCTTACTTCTCTCTAAAGTAAGGTT
>NW_008395510.1:0-237 GCF_000622305.1 Nannospalax galili
TCTCCGTTTTCTGCAGGATTATTCCCGTCCCTGCCAGCATCAGCTTTTCCCTTTTCCCCTTGGGCACCTTCTCTCCTTTCTTTGCAGGTGCCTTCTTAGGCTTGGCCTCTGGCTTTGGAGGAGCAGGTTTAGCGGATCGTCTTACAGATCTTCTCTGTGGCTCGTCCTTCACCTTGGCTTTATCCCTTTTGGCGTCCCCTTCAGCCTTTCTCTGGGGCGTGGTGGCGGCAGGGGGGA
>NW_008395511.1:0-237 GCF_000622305.1 Nannospalax galili
CAAGGCTTAAGAACTCTCTAAGCCCACCCCAGTGACGTGCTTCCTCCAGGAGAGCCACACCTAAGATCTCCCAAAACAGTGCCACCAACTGATGACAAAATGTCTAAATACTTGGAACCTCTGGTGGACATTTTTGTTCAAAGCACCACATTCTACCCCCTAACCCCCAGAGGCTCATGACCACACAAAATGCAAAATGCATTTAGTTCAACCTTAAAAGTCCCCATAGTCATTACC
>NW_008395512.1:0-237 GCF_000622305.1 Nannospalax galili
TGCATCCCCTAGAGGGTTCGTTAAAGTATGAAAGAAGGCCGGGTGTATTGGCGCACCCCTGTAGTCCCAGCACTCAGGAGGCAGAAGCAGGGGATCCCTGTGAGTTCAAGGCCAGCCTGGTCTATATAATAAGTTGCAGGCCAGCTAGGGCTACAGTGAGACCCAGTCCCAAAAAGACCCCAAAAGAGAATGGATCTAAACCAAAGGTGTAGGATCATTTTATTTGAATTTAAAGAA
>NW_008395513.1:0-237 GCF_000622305.1 Nannospalax galili
TTTCATTAAGCACAAAATGGCTATTAAATTTAGATTTTCAATAATTTTTTGAGCTTGGGTAGTACTTTTGAGTATTGTCCAATATGTACTTAACCACAGGCAGATTTAGGCAGTCTTCCTGTGAAAATTTAGTAAACGCTTTCCCCTTCCTTATAGTAATGTAATTCATGGGGTTTTGGAACCTCAGTTTTGAGTAGGTTTTTTTTTTTGTTTTTTTGTTTTGTTTTGTTTTTTTTT
>NW_008395514.1:0-237 GCF_000622305.1 Nannospalax galili
TCCTGCTTCCAGCTTGAGATAGGGGCTCAGGCCCCCTCTGGACCACAGTTTCTGTGTGTGTCCCGGAGGAAATACTTCCCAGAAGATTTTGTCACAGTACTGCTGGTCTCATGTTACTCTCAGCTGATTTTTCAGCCCCAGCTAACCAGCATCCATTGACTCAGTAAAGCAAAGGTTTCACTTCAGAGGTTCTGGTCTCTTCTTAATTACAGCTGATTCTTCAGCCCCAGCTGACCA
>NW_008395515.1:0-237 GCF_000622305.1 Nannospalax galili
GTATTGGCACATTGGAGCCTTGTGATGTCAAATTGGAGCATTGTGATGACATTTTTAGCATTGTGGTTTCATATTGGGGATTTTGAGGGAATATTGCTTAATTGGGCATGATGAAGAAACAATGGATCACTGTAATGACAAAATGGCACATTGTGATTGCTCAATGGGAATTGTGGTGGCAAAAGCGAATATTGTGAATTCATATTGTAACATTGTGATGGCACATTGGGGCAATAT
>NW_008395516.1:0-237 GCF_000622305.1 Nannospalax galili
ATAAATTTCCTTTTTTCTTAAAATATTTTTTATTTTTTATATATGTGTGTCTGTGTGTGGGTTTGTGCCAAAGGGTTTAGACTCATGGAGGTCAGAGGGGGTATTGGATCCCCTGGAGCTGGAGTTACAGCTAATTGTGAGCACAACATGGTGCTGGGAACAAAACTCGGGTCCTCTGCAAGAGCCGTATATGCTCTTGACTGCTGAGACATCTCTCCAGGCCCTAATAAATTTTCT
>NW_008395517.1:0-237 GCF_000622305.1 Nannospalax galili
TCCAGTGACCCTACTTGGCCCTCCTTTAATGAATGAGCACAACCATCAACATGCCCATTTGTGATGATGTTTAGTGACCAGGCTCAGCTGAAGTCGTGGTGATGGTAGTTATTTAATGCAGAAGCGACTGCTGTAATGCTTATTATTCTTTACTTCACATCTCTGATTCATGTTTCAAAGACTTTCTTTTCCTCCTTGAGGAATATATATTTACATGTATTAAAAGAATTTATTAAA
>NW_008395518.1:0-237 GCF_000622305.1 Nannospalax galili
CAAAGGCCTACAGAACATGACTCTTAGTCAAAACCTCCATTAAAACTGTTACTTTCCAGCTTCATGAGTTTTGAAAGGTTTTTTTTACTTTAAATATCTCCAAATTTCTTCTTGCTTGTTGAAGATTTCTAAGAACTATGTAAGCAAAAAAAGAAATGCAAATTATAACACTAAAACACTAAAATCGTATGAAATATTTTCATAATTTTTGATACCCATAATATCTTAAGAGGTGTG
>NW_008395519.1:0-237 GCF_000622305.1 Nannospalax galili
GAGAACAGTGGGGGAGATGGAAGGGTGAATGTGACTTGGGGAGTCAAAGTGGAGAGGGCTGCGCTATGGCCTTACCCCAAGAGGTCTGAGGATGGGAGTTTCCCCCCAGGTTTTATGATTTTATTTAAGTACAAATAACAGGAGCAGTGAGCCATCTATTCATTTTCTTCATTTTACAGCCTGGCATTGGGGTTGGTGACTCTGATGGCCAGCTGTGCTGCTCTTTCAACAATGGCT
>NW_008395520.1:0-237 GCF_000622305.1 Nannospalax galili
AAATGTTTCTAATTTCACACTTCCACAGTTTCCTCAGTTTCATTATTTTCTACTTAGAAATTCAGACTATGGGATGCAGAAAGCTCAATAAGTTGATAGTATGCTCACTGACTTTTTTTTCCCCCCTTCCCCTGGTGCTGTTCAGCATCTCAATATTACACCTTGGAAAACTGAACAGGGTGGATCTAGCTATAAATAGATAGGCAGAGAGGCTACTTTTTTCCCTCCACAAATTAT
>NW_008395521.1:0-237 GCF_000622305.1 Nannospalax galili
TTAGGTTGATTCCTAGATATTTCATTTGTTTTGAGAACATTGTGAATGGGATGGTTTCCTTGAATGCGTTTTCTGATTGTTTGTTATTGATATATAGAAATCTACTATTTTTTTGTAAGTTGAGTTTGTATCAGTCCTCTTTACTGGAACTCTTAATCATTTCTAGCACTTTCCCGGTGGAATTTTTGTGATCTCTTACATATAATATCATATTGTCTGCTAAAAGTGATAATTTGA
>NW_008395522.1:0-237 GCF_000622305.1 Nannospalax galili
CCTTACCTGCCACATCCTACATCCCCATTAAACTCTAGCAGCCAAATGACTTGGGAAAACTGATCAGCAGTAGACATGAGTTTGGCTGAAAGAGAAGGTACTTCCGTAATCACAGGAGGAGGATGTTTGTTGTATGTTCATTTCCAATAACCAGGATCCACTGCGACTACTATAGAACTAAAAATTCAGGAATAAGTGATCCACTGACTTGGGTCCTTGAAGGATGGTTAAGAAACT
>NW_008395523.1:0-237 GCF_000622305.1 Nannospalax galili
AATATCTTTGGGAGAGGTTAGAATGTATCTCTGGGCAAAGGATGCTCCATTACCCCCATCTTTATCTGGGGTTCGTGTTAACCTTTTAGCACTTAGCAGAGACTCGAGCTCTTCCTTCCCTGCCCTGTGAGAATGGACAGTGAGTTTCACGGTTGGCAGGAATTTTGTTGGCCATGCTGTCCCCTCACATACAGTCATACTGAAGTGGCAGCTGAGGCCTGCGTGTGCAGCACAGTC
>NW_008395524.1:0-237 GCF_000622305.1 Nannospalax galili
AGAAAGGTCTCATCTTTTTGAAATTTTATTTAATATTTTTATTTTATGTGTATTGCCTGTCTGTGTGTAAGTGCATTTGTGTTGTGCAATGCTGAAAGAGGTCAGAAGAGAGTGTCGGAAATGACACTGGAACTGGAGTTGCAGATGAATGTTAGCCGGTGTGGGTGCTGGGAACTGAACCAAGGTCCTCTGCAGGAGCAGCCAGTGCTCTTAACCACTGAGCCATGTCTCCAGCCC
>NW_008395525.1:0-237 GCF_000622305.1 Nannospalax galili
TAACTGCATTTCTTAATAAAAATTTTAATTTTTATGTGTGAGTGTTTGCCTTCATGTACATAAGTGCACCTGTGTTATGCAATTCTCACAGAGGCCAGAAGAGGGCATCAGATCCCCTGAAGCCAGAGTTGTGGATAGCTGTTAGCCACCATATAGATGCTTGGAAAGAACAGCCAGTGCTCTAATTGCTGAGCCATCTCTCCAGTCCCCTTAACTGTGTTTTTTAATACAAGTTTT
>NW_008395526.1:0-237 GCF_000622305.1 Nannospalax galili
TATAGCACGTACCTTTGCCAAATTGGTTGGGTGCCTTCTGGCCCCTTTGAGTCCGCTATCAGAGTCTGGCGATAAAGACAGAGATGCTCCCTACCAGCCACAGTCTCGTGGTTCCAGTTGGGTCTGGTCAGAGGAAATCCTTTGTCTGTTTCATTTTGGAGCAGAGTGGGTCTCCCATCCTGCCCAGGGATGTTTTTCCGGGCCTCTAGGATGACTCGCTGTCTCTCCTCTGTAGTT
>NW_008395527.1:0-237 GCF_000622305.1 Nannospalax galili
TTGTCAATGGGTCCCACTGGCAGATGCTCTAAGCTTAACACTATATTCTATTGACAGACAGGAGTCTCCAGAATGTAAAAAGCAAAGCCTAGCCGCTGAACTCAGTGGGTGTTACACACTCAGAAAGGGACCAGCTTATAAATTAACTGCAATAATTTTTGAAGTATTAAAAAGAGTATTAGTTTGTAAATAATGATATATATGTTTTTACTATGCCAATAACTCATCTTTTTCCAT
>NW_008395528.1:0-237 GCF_000622305.1 Nannospalax galili
CTCTTTTCCTCTACTAGACTCTGAGATCCTTGGATGCATCCCTCAGCAGGGTCTACTATCGAGCCTTATGTGCAACTGGCAGTCAGCACACATTTTATGAATAAACAACTGCCCTCCTCTGTCGGCCATTTTTCAAAACTCTGTTTTAACTCTTAAATAATCTCTTTGGTAAAGTTTCTTTGTCTTTCCCAATGGAACTCTTCAATAAATTGACAGTATTTTGTTTATTATTCTGCA
>NW_008395529.1:0-237 GCF_000622305.1 Nannospalax galili
TTGCAAAAGCAGCTAGTATTCATAACCATTGAGCTATTTCTTCAGCTTCTGCTTCTGGATTTTACGTTAATATTCACATAAGATTTATCTGTTGCTATGCCCATTATACATGACAAGTCTTTGAAATACATTTAGGTGAAGAAATAATTCATGGACACTTCACAAAAATTTTACAGCTCTTATGAGGTTTCTGAAACAACTACATATATATGCACAGTAATAATAGAATATTTTACA
>NW_008395530.1:0-237 GCF_000622305.1 Nannospalax galili
CCTCAAGCAGTTGCTTCTCTGACATTTATCCACAGTGGGCACTGGGCACAATGTGAATAGGTAGTTTGATTTTGGTTTGTGTGACGTTAAGGAGCACAACAAACTGTGTATCTTTTGACTCATCTGGTTGCTTTGCTGCCTCGCTGAAAATGTCCAACTTCTTGCATCTCATAGGGAGGAAAGGGCCCTGCTAGTAGGAAGGGTTGCTTGATCTTATCAAGTAATTTCAGTTCACTG
>NW_008395531.1:0-237 GCF_000622305.1 Nannospalax galili
TCTGAGTGAGGTGCACCAGACTAAAACACACAAATGCTGCACATTATCTTTTATATGTGGATGCTAGTTTTGAACCTTTGTGTTTACATTGGAGCAACCACTAGCAATAAAAGGTAAGAAACTAGCAAGTGGTCATGGGTGGATGGTTGTTCAAAGTACGTAGACAGAGCAGGTGTTATTCTTAAGGGAGAAGTGTAATAATGGAATAGTAAGGGTTAAATGGGATGGGGGATGACA
>NW_008395532.1:0-237 GCF_000622305.1 Nannospalax galili
TTTTTTTTTCAAGAAAAGTCAATATTTCACCAGATCAAGTAATAAAATAATACAGGAATAAAGTCTTAACATCATTAGAAAGGACAATATTCTTTCTTCAGTTGAGGCCTCTAGAAGTCTCATTCTGAGTGGTCTGATGAATAGCAGACACGCACAGGTGGAGAATTAACTACACAATGCCACATTACACTTATGCCTTAAGAAAACCAGCCTGACTCTTAGCATTCTTTTTTTTTT
>NW_008395533.1:0-237 GCF_000622305.1 Nannospalax galili
ACCCCATTCCCAGGCTAGAGTCAGAAAACATTCCCAGAAGAGATGGCTTCAAACTTCACCTAGAAGGACAAATGAAGGGGCAGGTCTGGTGATAGTTCCCAACAGGAGGACCAGAAAGAGCGAACGTAAGGAGGCAGGGGCAGCGTGTCTCACTAGAGGCCTGCATGGGGCAGGCTCAGGGGAAAGCCTTCATGTACCGAAGGGCTTTGTGAGCTCAAAGAAGTCCCACTTTACCTC
>NW_008395534.1:0-237 GCF_000622305.1 Nannospalax galili
GTGAGGCTGAACCGCACAGGACAGGGGCTGGTGGGCCCTCCTAAGACACCCAGAAAATTGTTACATGTGTTGCACAAAGAAACCCTGGATGGTAAGCGCATGGCGCTGGGCAGTGCTACCTTAAAGCATCCTGTGCAGTATCACTAATAGACTTTTTATGACTTTTATAGCTTCCCGAGTTATTTGTGCGTCAATGTTAGCATTCAATTATTTCCTGTTGAAGACAGAACAAAACAG
>NW_008395535.1:0-237 GCF_000622305.1 Nannospalax galili
AGAGGGAGAGAGCACACGCATGTATGCGGGCATGCACACAGTTTCTCCTTCTACTACGTGAGTTCTGAGGCTGGAACTCAGGTCAGTAGGCCTGGTGGCAAGTGCCCTTATCCTCTGAGCCATCTTGACAGCTGGGGATTCATGTTCTGAGATCTGTATAAGCAGCAACGCCAATTTGCAGAAGCCGCTCTTAGAAACTGGAAGGCTCAAAACAGGTGTAGTGAGTATGCCTGGAAT
>NW_008395536.1:0-237 GCF_000622305.1 Nannospalax galili
CAATTTGAGCATTGTGATGGCACAATGGAGCATTGTGAAGTCATATTGGAAAATTGTGATGACACATCAGGGCAATTTGATGATACATTGGAGCATTGTGATGGCACATGAAAGATTGCAATAGCACATTGGAGTACTGTGATTACATATTGGGGCATAATTATCACACACACTGATCATTGGGATGACACATTGATAGCCTTGTGGGGAAATATTCAGCATTGTGATGTCATATTG
>NW_008395537.1:0-237 GCF_000622305.1 Nannospalax galili
TCTCCTGGAACTGGAGTTATGGACTGTTGTTAGCTGCCATGTGGGTGCTGGAATCAAACTCAGGTCCTCTGCAAGAGCATTCAGAGCTCTTAACTACTGAGCCATCTCTCCAGCCCCAGGTTTGTCTTTTTCATGCAAGGAAATGAAATTAACAAACAGATGGGTGATATATACATAGATGATAAATGATAGATACATAGGTGGTAAATAGATCATGATAGAGGATGATAAACATAG
>NW_008395538.1:0-237 GCF_000622305.1 Nannospalax galili
TGCTAAAACTCCTGATATAGATGTCAAAGATCCAAGAGCCCCCTCTGGAGAAAGGGGAGATGTGAATGCACTTTGTCCAAATTCAGAAAGTCCTAGATCCGCTTGTGGGTGTGGAGGAGATGTTAGTTCACCTTTGGTACATGTGGCATGTCCTAGAAAACCTTCTTCAGATTTTGAATACAGTACAGAAGCTTCTGTAGATATGGAAGGTCCAAGGGATCCTTGGGCCAATTGAGA
>NW_008395539.1:0-237 GCF_000622305.1 Nannospalax galili
CACTCACGCCTGTGCGGCAAGTTCTCTTATCCACTCTACCATCTCTCTAGAAGATTCTTAAAAAGATATTTTAATAGCACAGAAGTTAATAGAAAGAGGATATCTTAGAAAAAGCAGAAGATATATCTTGGGCAATAGATATGAATATCTGAAGACAGTTGCTATTGTGAAAGACTGTGTTATTTCTTTATTCGTTTGTTTGTTTATTCATTTATTCATTTGAAGTACTAGGAACTG
>NW_008395540.1:0-237 GCF_000622305.1 Nannospalax galili
ACTGGATAATTGTGATGTCACAATGGAACATTGTGATGGCACTTTGGAGCATTGTAATTGCATATTGGGACATTTTGCAGTCATATTGTAACAGTGATGGCACCATGGAGCATTGTGATGTAAAAGTGAATCACTGTGAAGTCATATTGTAACGTTGAGATGGCACATTTGGTACTGTAGGGTGAGCACATTGGAGCATTTTCATGTCACAATGGAGGACTTTGAAGTCACAACGGA
>NW_008395541.1:0-237 GCF_000622305.1 Nannospalax galili
ACTGCAATGTGCCAACACTATTGCCCCATGTGCCTTTCTATTGCTCCAATGCGCCATCACAATTTTACAATATGACTTCACAATGCTCCATTGTGAGGTCACAATGCTCCAATGCGATGTCACTATGCTCCAACCTGCCAACACTATCACCACATGAGCCATTATAGTGCTCCCATGCGCCATCAGAATGTGACAATGTGACTTTATAATGTTCCATTGTGACATCACAATATTCCA
>NW_008395542.1:0-237 GCF_000622305.1 Nannospalax galili
CCATCTGGCTGGCACAGGGGCTGGGATTCTGTCACCCAAAATAGAGCTTCCTTCTCTTCAACCCTGCGATTTACTTCCCTGCCTCCCCTTCTCCTTGGGACACACTCCACATGCCTGTGTCCAGACTCATTTGTTTAAACTGCCCCCCAGTCCCAGCCCTGCCCTGGGGACTCAAGGAATCTGAGTAATGTCTCCAGTTCTAAGTACTGGAGGGAAAGAAGTGAAATAAAAGGAGGG
>NW_008395543.1:0-237 GCF_000622305.1 Nannospalax galili
GTACATTTTTAAAGATTTATTTTTATTTATTTTATGTGTATGTTTATGTGCTGAGTGTATGGATGTGCACACAGGAGTACCCGTAGATGCCAGAAGAGGACGTCAGAGCCTCCAGAGCCAGTGGTTGTGAACTGCCATTGGGGTTTCAGGGAACTGAACCCACGTCCTCTACAATATCAGCAAGCACTCTTAACCACTGAGCCAGCTCTCCAGCCCTTTCAGCTGGGCATAGCCGTC
>NW_008395544.1:0-236 GCF_000622305.1 Nannospalax galili
TCTCTCTCTCTCTCTCTCTCTCTCTCTCTCTCTCATCCTAATTTCCTGGAAATTTTGTAACACCAGTTCTACTTCCCTGCATTGTTTATTCCAATCAGAAAATGTCCACTACATCCCATGGAGGTTGCAAGTTTCCGCTCAAACCAAATCTTGCCTGGGAGACCCTGTGTGTTCTAGTTTGCTTCTCCATTGCTGTGACAAAATACTCTGGCCAGAACCAACTTGGGGAGGAAAGG
>NW_008395545.1:0-237 GCF_000622305.1 Nannospalax galili
GATTACACAATGGAATATTGTGAAGTCATATTATAACATTGTGATGGACCAATGGAGCAATATAATGGCACATGTGGCCATAATGCTGGTACATTGGAGCATTGTGATGTAATTTTGCAGCATTGTGATGTCCCATTGGAGCATTGTGATGACACAGTGGGGCATTTGTTATGTCATACTGGGGACTTGTGAGGGGACATTGAGCACCGTGTTTGCATATTTAGTATGGTGACGACA
>NW_008395546.1:0-237 GCF_000622305.1 Nannospalax galili
CCTCCCCCTCTGACGAGCAGTTGGTCATGTCAACAGCCCCCTCTGATGTGCAGATGGTCGTGTCACCTACGCTCTTTGATGTGCACATGGTTGTGTCACCAGCCCTCTTAGTCGTGCACAAGGTCGTGTCACATGCCCTCTTTGATGGGCACATGATCCTGTCTCCTGCCCTATCACCCATAAAGGTGGTCGAGTCACCTGCCCCCTCTGAAGTGCAGATGGTCATGTCACCTGCCC
>NW_008395547.1:0-237 GCF_000622305.1 Nannospalax galili
CTAATCTGCTGCAGTAGAATTGTCAGCACTTTTGAGAGCCCTCTGCACATGCAGCTTGCCAAACTTTCACAAATACTCAGTGTGGAATCATTTTGATATCATCTATTAAACCCCCTAGCAAATACTTATTCTTTGTTTTATGGGATTTATGAAAATAATAGCTTGTATAATAAGATATATTGTAAGAATGTTACATCATAAACAGTTATAATGAAGGGACTGCATTTCAGACATTCA
>NW_008395548.1:0-237 GCF_000622305.1 Nannospalax galili
AAAGATCATTGCATATTGGTACAGAGAACAATCTGTCAAGAAGATATAACAATTATAAATATATTCCCCAAGTGTTGGCTTACTGTTTCTTTTATGAAAGAACCACTACTGAACATAAAGGGAAGGGCTAGGTTACAATACTGTAATAGCAAATGACTTCGGTACTTTACTATGATCATTAACTAAATCACCCAGACAAAATAAAATCAACTAAGAAACTTTTGCATTAACTATCAC
>NW_008395549.1:0-237 GCF_000622305.1 Nannospalax galili
TTCTTTTGTAGTTTCTGATTCCTGTACGAGAGTGAAGCCTTCCTTTGTTGAATTTAGGTCTGCTTTTTTTAAAATAAACTTTAAGGGCCTTTGTGGTTTACTTGTTGGGCATGAAAAGCTGGCTGTTCTATGCTTCAGGTTCTTTCCTTTGATTTTATATTGGGGGACTAGATGGCTTTCATCTAGGAGGCTGGGCTGGACTGTGTGAAAGGCCTGTCTCAGGCATGAAAGATGAGG
>NW_008395550.1:0-237 GCF_000622305.1 Nannospalax galili
CCATCTGGCTGGCACAGGGGCTGGGATTCTGTCACCCAAAATAGAGCTTCCCTCTCTCCAACCCTGTGATTTACTTCCCCACCTCCCCTTCTCCTTGGGCCACACTCCACATGCCTGTGTCCAGACTCATTTGTTTAAACTGCCCCCCAGCCCCAGCCCTGCCCTGGGGACTCAAGGAATCTGAGCAATGTCTCCAGTTCTAAGTACTGGAGGGAAAGAAGTGAAATAAAAGGAGGG
>NW_008395551.1:0-237 GCF_000622305.1 Nannospalax galili
CCAATGGAGGATTATGCTAGAACTTAATTGTGCCCTTTGCTCCACAACTGCTCATGCTGCTAATTTGTCCACTGCATAAGACCCAATCCTGGAGTTTCCACCCTCCTTCACAGGCATCCGCACGTTCCAGGATTTCCTTGACCCTCCCTAAAGTCCCGTATTGGTGGTCTTCATTCATAGGCTGCTCACTGTCCCAGCCAGACCTTGTCTTTTTACTTCATCTGAACTGCCTGCTTT
>NW_008395552.1:0-237 GCF_000622305.1 Nannospalax galili
AACCAACATTCTCATTCAGAGAGGATAAGAAAATATATGTCCACGGAAAACCTGTATATTTCTGTTTATAGAAACGGTACTTGTAAGATCTAACAGCTGAGAACACAAGTAGTCATTAATCTGTGAATAAATAAATGAAAGCAAATTATACAATGGAATAAAGTTAACCACTAAAGAAGCATTCAGGAGGATCAGGCATGGTGGTGCACACCTTTAATCCCAGTACTCAAGAGGCAG
>NW_008395553.1:0-237 GCF_000622305.1 Nannospalax galili
GAATCTCTACAACCAATGCTCATGGAGCATAGAAGAATAAGGGGTAGAGAGGGCTAATGCACCCCTCAACTATCACCAGTGAGGCATCCATGTACATCAGAGTGTGATACACACAGAAGGCCACAACTGGCCCAGTTTTGGAGAATAAGAGAGTGTAGAGTGTATGATGGAACTCCTGTATGGAAACACCCACCCACAGCTCAGGGACCATTGCAGAAAAGGAAGCAGAAAGATTGT
>NW_008395554.1:0-237 GCF_000622305.1 Nannospalax galili
TTTGCAACTTAACTCTTAATTTCTCACTTCTATATTGAAAATGCACTTTCTGTTATATATTTAATGCCAAGGGCTAGCTTTTCTGAGAGAGGGTTGGAGGTGTTAAGGGCCTTCCACGTGCTGAGCGGTGTGGAGAAGAGAGGTATGACAAAGGTTAATGGGTACTTCCTTGGGACAGAAAACCTGCTAACCAACAAGAGGAGTCAGACCCACAGTATTGTTTCTGATCTGAGTAGA
>NW_008395555.1:0-237 GCF_000622305.1 Nannospalax galili
TAAGAATGTGTAAAAACAAAATGTTTGTGGGTGGAGGGAACAAGCAGCTTTTATACTACTATAAACCATAGCACTTCTGTAAAGAATTCTCATTGGCTGCGGTCATATGTAATATTACGGCTGTTTATCTGAAAGTCAGATGGTGGTGGCAGCATGCTTCAGCAAAACATCCTCAAAAGCCAACAGTTCACTCAGCTGGTGAAACAGGAATCTGTTCACTGATTGTTGGCCTTGACC
>NW_008395556.1:0-237 GCF_000622305.1 Nannospalax galili
CGTTGGTTGCCAGCTGTGGGACTCTCCCTTTCCTCATGGGTTGTGGCCACCGATCCCTGAGAACAAAGGGAGCAGAGGCAGTGAGCAGGATCAGGAGGGGCCTGTGAGTACAACAGAGAAGACCTTCCTGGAGTCAACTTCAGTGAGACAGCTCATTTATTCAGTGGGTGTCATGGAAAGTATACAGTGAAGATGTCAGCCAAAGTTTTATTTGATAGGTGTTCATAGTGTGCTTTA
>NW_008395557.1:0-237 GCF_000622305.1 Nannospalax galili
CTGGGCAGATGGCCTAGCAGGTAAGAACACTTGCTGTGCAAACATGAGGACCAGAGTTCAAGTCTTTGAATCCATTTGGAAAAAAAAGCTACGTGTCCTGTCATGTGCCTGTATCCCCAGCGTGGGAGACAGAGGCAAGAGGATTGCTGGGGCTTGCTGTCTGTAGGCTTAGCTCCAGGTTTAGTTAGAGACCCTGTCCAAGGGAATAAGGCAGAGTGACAGAGCAGGATACCTGGT
>NW_008395558.1:0-237 GCF_000622305.1 Nannospalax galili
ATGAGCCAGTAAATACAAAAGAGCCACCTGATAGTTGAGACAAGGAAAACCCAGGGAGAGATTTGTTTGACTTCAGTGATTTTGAAACTTAAGTGAATTCAGGTGAACCGGTTTTGATAGAAAAGCATACGCTGAGAAATTTGCCAATGACAGTGAATGTTGATGATAAGTAAGCAGGTGTCACTTAAAAGACCAGTTGACATGAAAAATATTTTTTAATTGTTTGTTGTTGTTTTA
>NW_008395559.1:0-237 GCF_000622305.1 Nannospalax galili
ACAGACTCCAAGAGTGGCCTCCGGCCTCTACACGGTGCCGGTGCTGTGGCATGTGAGCACTTGTTATCTCTCTACTCCCCCCCCCTCCCGTGTCTCTCACACACACAAAATAAAAGAAAAACAAATCAAGAATATTGAGCGGGCTGGAGTTTATTCTACAGTTCTTTTTAAAAATTTTATTTTTGCCCTGCTTGGTAGCGCATGCCTTTAATCCCAGCTCTTGGGAGGCAGAGGCAG
>NW_008395560.1:0-237 GCF_000622305.1 Nannospalax galili
CACAGTGGGGCATTGTGAAGACATATTGGAGCATTGTGATGGTACATTGGGGCATTGTGATTTCACACTGAGAATTGTTATGTCACATTGTAGCATTGTGATGACACATTGGAGCATTTTTTGTCACACTGAATGTTGTAATGACACATTGAGGCATTGTGATGGCACATTGGGATATTGTGATAGCAGGAGAAATATTGTAATAGCACATTGGAGCATTGTGATGACACTTTGGGG
>NW_008395561.1:0-237 GCF_000622305.1 Nannospalax galili
CACAATGTTACAATATGAATTCTCAATATGCCATTTTGCCCTCACAATGCAATTTATGCCATCACAAATCACCATTGTGTCGTTACAATGATCCACTGTGTCGTCACCATGCTCAGTGTGCAAACACGGTGCTCAATATCCACTCACAATCCCCCAATGTTCTATCTCAAGACTCCAATGTGTCACCAAAATGCATCTATGTGACATCACAATGCTCAAATGTGCCAACACTATGGC
>NW_008395562.1:0-237 GCF_000622305.1 Nannospalax galili
AAAGACCCCAAAGAAAAGTAGCCAGTTTCTTGCCTAAAACTCACCATGTCCATGGGCTTCTTAGCAACATACTCCATTCTAAAGACTAAAAATATCGAAAATATTTGGGAGGTTTTAGCTAATCCTTAAAACATTTTAGGGTTACTTCTTCAGATAGGGGAATGTTAGAGTAGCCAAAACCCCCATAAAAAATAAATCAATCAATCAAAGAAGAAAGAGTACATGAAGTTATCAGAA
>NW_008395563.1:0-237 GCF_000622305.1 Nannospalax galili
GCCAGGTGATGGGGATCGGCTCAGGGGCCAAGATTGGAGTTGATCCCGGGCGAGCAGTGGCCATTAGGTTTGGCGGTGTTGGGCAAGGTGTTATCCTTTCCCTGATAATCCCAAGTTATACTGTAGCATGATTTCATCATAAAAGGTGTGGTCATCTGTGGAAAGGACCACTCCCATGTCCTCTAGGATGTCTCGGCCCCATAAGTTATGGGGAACATCTGCTACTATGGGGGTAAC
>NW_008395564.1:0-237 GCF_000622305.1 Nannospalax galili
CTCATTCACTGCTGGTGGGAATGCAAACTCATGCAACCACTATGGAAAAATAGTGTGGAGAACTCTCATAAAACTAAAAATGAACCTACCATATCATCTGGTTATATCACTCCTTGACATATACCCAAAGTACTCATTGTACTGTAGACATACCTGTACATCCATGTTTGTTGCTGCTCTCTTCAAAATAGCTAGGAAATGGAAACAACCTAAATGTCCCTCAACTGATGAATGGTT
>NW_008395565.1:0-237 GCF_000622305.1 Nannospalax galili
ACTCTTAGATGGGGCAGGTGGTGACCTGAAAGCACAGCCTGCAGTGAATGTGCTGCGGGTATAAGGTTGCAGGCGACACTGATAGTTGGCTGGAAACCCTGGTCCCTGACATCCCTGTGTTATCCCATCAGCCTGAACATCCTTCAGGAAGGTATGGTACCAGTGGCGCACTGCGTGCTGTGCAAGCTTCTTGTTAGGAAATGTAGTTTAGGACTGAGTTGGATGCCTGGAACCACA
>NW_008395566.1:0-237 GCF_000622305.1 Nannospalax galili
ATAACTCAGGGCTGATAGAAGTGGCTGTGACAAAATGTCAGACTTCCATATGCCGTGAATCACAAGGGTTAGACACTAGCACCGAGGGAGCTCAGTGGAGTCTCTGTGCTCTGTGGGCTCGGTAGGTGCAGCACAAACACCACTAGCCATATGCAGGGTGCTCAGACAGAGGGCACAGATGACGATGCAAACCGAAGTCTGCAGAAGCAGGGAGAAAACTTGTGAAATCTAGGCCCA
>NW_008395567.1:0-237 GCF_000622305.1 Nannospalax galili
CCTCCTCATATGTATGTTACTAGAATTGAATCCAAGGCCTTACACACCTCTAAGCACCAACTGCCCTGCCCACCTAACCCAAGAGGCATGATTTCTATAAACAGGTGCATTATTATAGCAAGAATATGCCTCCAGGTTTCAGGGGTGACCCCAGAATTCTTTCAGCAGATAACCAAACCCCTGCTTTAAATTGACTTTTTTATTGATACTTGCTTGCTTCCAAGAAGTAGCCAAGAA
>NW_008395568.1:0-237 GCF_000622305.1 Nannospalax galili
TCTAACCTGTAATAGCTCCTCAGCATTTTGAATTATTAGTCTTGACATTATCAAGTAATATAGCTAATTGTTTTCTAGATTGCCTACAAATATGAATTTTTCTCATCCTTCTCCATACTTAGATTTAGGATCTGTATTTTCAGCAGAGATACCACAAAAGTCATATTTTGTCTTTCTAAGTGCACCGTATCTTGTTAATGATGATATAAATGGAATTGACTTTTGAAATTTCATTTC
>NW_008395569.1:0-236 GCF_000622305.1 Nannospalax galili
ACATATGTGCCTGCATGTGTGCAAGAGTGCATACATGTGAGTGTATGTGTGTACGCATGTGGATGTGTGTGCATGCATTACACGCATGTGCTCACACAGTGCTTTCATGTGTGTATGCCTGTGAGTATGAATGTGTATACATATGTGCATGCAACTAATAGTGTATGCCTGTTGTGCACATGTGCATGTTTATGTTCAAATGTATTTGTGTCCAATATGTGTATTTCTGTATGTTT
>NW_008395570.1:0-237 GCF_000622305.1 Nannospalax galili
TGAGTGTCACTCCAGGACAGATGTGGAAGGGAAACCCCTTAGTCACCAGCACGGAAACTTCCAGCGGGGCCAGCCCCGGGCCCCGACATCTTCACTGGGCAGGCCAAACCATGGGGCTATCAGGTTCGGCCACCAAAGTCAGACCAAGGGATCAACATCTTCCCTAGAGCAATCCTGGGAAGCACACAATTGGACCTCTGTGCCTCCTCCTCTACAATACTAACACCAGACTTAGGC
>NW_008395571.1:0-237 GCF_000622305.1 Nannospalax galili
CCCAATGTAACATCATAATCCTCCAATGCATCATCACAATGCTTCACAGTGACATCACCATTGTCCAATGGGTCACCACAATGCTCAATGAGACATCCCAATGCTGACTGTCCCTGCACAAGGGCCATAATGTGTCATCACAATGCTCTGTGTTCAAATATAATGCCCCAATATGTCATCACAATATTCCAATTCGGTATTGCAGGTTTTCATGTGCCATCAAAATGCTCCAATGTG
>NW_008395572.1:0-237 GCF_000622305.1 Nannospalax galili
TTTTTGTTTTTGCTTCTTATGTGTATGAGTGTATTGCCTGCTTAGATATAAGTGCACTTGTGTCATACAATGCCTGCGGAGGTCAGAAGAGGGTGTTAGATTCCCCTGGAACTGGAATTAAGATGGTTGTTAGCTGCCATGTGGGTGCTGAAAATCGAACCCAGGTTCTCCATAAGAGCAGCCAGTACTCTTAACCACTGAGCCATCTCTCTAGCCCCTCGTCTTGAGTTTTAAGAA
>NW_008395573.1:0-237 GCF_000622305.1 Nannospalax galili
CCTATTCAGTGAGCCCCAAAGATCTTTCTGTTGCTATCTCACCAGTGCTAAAGTTATGAACACCAGCCACCATACTCAGCTTTTTATGAAAGTGCTGGGGATCAAGGTCAGGTCCTCATGATTACAAAGAAAGCACTTTACCAACTGAAATACCTCCCCAGCTCCTTCAAAGCCATTTTAAACACAAATAGAAACAAATATCAAAACCATACCACCAAAGAGAGCAAAACAGGGAAC
>NW_008395574.1:0-237 GCF_000622305.1 Nannospalax galili
GAAATTTTTCTTTGAGTTGTTGGCCAGGGTGGTCCAAGAGACTCCCAAAATTCAAAGGCTATTGCCACAACCCTTGATTGTCTGCTAGATCTTCAACGTAAGTCCCTATTGCTGAAGACAGAACATACTTCATATACAGGATTTGGAGCAATGGAGCTGAAACTGACCTGATGCCACTTCCCCTGGAGGCTAGCTCTCATGGCTTTGGAGAACACTATGAAGGTGCCAAGGGAAAAT
>NW_008395575.1:0-237 GCF_000622305.1 Nannospalax galili
GATTTACTCTTTAGCTTTACTATATATAGAGGGAGAAATGAGGAACAATTAGTATGGTTTGAGTCATACAGATGGAAATGGAAGGTATCCCTTTATGATTTTGGTTGTTTTGACAGAACATTACTGATTTTCGAATTCACACAGACACCAAGAGTTTATTACTTGGTTGACTGTCCAGCTATGTGGATATACTCTGGAGTGTTGACACAGTCTAACGTGTGTGTTATTTCAGGCTTT
>NW_008395576.1:0-237 GCF_000622305.1 Nannospalax galili
CTCTGCAAGAGCAGCCGGTGCTCTTAACTGCTGAGCCATCTCCCCAGCCCCTTAGTGTTTTGAAAAGCTGCAATAACTTAGTACATATCACTTCACATTTCTGTAGTTACCTGCTTATGGGAAATTCTTCCTTAAGGGAAATTCTTATTGTTTCAAAAAGATGAAATCACCAAATTATTCTCCAAAGACTATTGTTGTTTTAGATTTACATTTCCTTTAGTAGTACACAAGGGATAT
>NW_008395577.1:0-237 GCF_000622305.1 Nannospalax galili
CGTTACATTCCTCCAATGTGCCATTACAATGGAACAACATGACTTCACAATATGAATCACAATACTGCAATGTGCCAACACTATTGCCTCTGTGAGATTCTAGTGCCCCAATGTGCCACCACACTGTTACAATATGACTTCACAATGCCCCATTGTGAAGTCACAATACTCCAACGTGACATGACTATGTTCAAATATACCAACACTAACGCCCCATGTGCCATTATATTGCTCCAA
>NW_008395578.1:0-237 GCF_000622305.1 Nannospalax galili
TCCCAGGTGAGAACTAGAGTGACTGTCACCTAAATCGCTCTTCATTTCTCAATCATCCCAAATTATTAATTTTTTCAGGAACCAAAGAGATTGGCATTGTTAATTGTTGTTTGAGCCACAGCCTCTTGTCACCCATACTTGCCTTACACTTAGTATGTTGCCAAGGATGTCCCTGAACACCTGATGTTCATTCACCTACCTCCTGACTGCTGATATTCTAGGTGTGTGCCACCACAG
>NW_008395579.1:0-237 GCF_000622305.1 Nannospalax galili
GTTCTGCAATAAAAAGGAATGACTTCAGATACAGGAAACAGCAGATATGAGCTTCAGGAAGCAGCCAGACAGCAAAGGGCAGGCGGTGTGCCGGTCTGCGTGTGCGGAGCTCTAGGGCAGCAGATCTCATCTACGGTGACATGAAACCCACGGAGCAGTTGCCTTAGCAAGAGGGACAGGACAATCGCCTAGAAACAGCACTGGGGAAATGTCTTGATTGAGACTTTTATTACTTGA
>NW_008395580.1:0-237 GCF_000622305.1 Nannospalax galili
AAAAATGTCTCTAAAGTTTGCTGTAAGTACATGCCACACTCGAGAGTGTGAGTCTAGCCTCTCTGTGAAAACACTGAGTAACATTAGAGGTGGCAGGAAAACCACCTGAAAATCCATCCTGAAAAGCCAGGATAACAATGGGAAAGCTCACAGAATTCAGCATTGAGAGAACAATGTGGGGCTGGGGAGATGGCCTAGTGGTTAAGAGCACTGACTGCTCTTGCAGAGGACCCAGGT
>NW_008395581.1:0-237 GCF_000622305.1 Nannospalax galili
AGGTGTTTACCATCCCACCCAACTTCTTACATGAATGCTGAGGATCTGAACTCAAGCCCTTGTGTTTTCAAGGCCAGTATTTTACCTACTGAGAGATCTCCCCAGTCTTGTCTGGTTTTCTGTGGTTTTTGTTTTTGTTTTTTATTTAGCTATTCCCTATTTGTCCGACGCCAGTCCTGAGGGCTACTAAAGAAACACGGAGCCAGGGGGACCCAGGTCCTGCCTCTTTGGCCTTCA
>NW_008395582.1:0-237 GCF_000622305.1 Nannospalax galili
AGTCAGCATGAGTCAGTCTGCAGGAATCTGGTCACAGATGATGCTACAAAACACAGGGATGCATATTGAGCTTTCTAGTATCTCCTGCAAATGAGACAGTCCTGCCCCTTACCTGTTCCCATCCCAAAGTCCTACCTGTGGCTTTTTGCTCCCTACACGTGATGGTGGATTTGGGTAGTGACTTTCTCTCACTAAGGAGAAAAGGGTGGCAGGAGCAGGTGGCATGGATCTGGCTCT
>NW_008395583.1:0-237 GCF_000622305.1 Nannospalax galili
AAAGATAAAAAAGACAATCCAGGACTCAAGGCCCCAATGGGCTATGAAAGTCCTGGATCAGACACAGGCCTTGACAGTGAAGCAGCTTCAACGCTTCAATGCCTCCCGCAGCTTCTCTTGGGATTGCGTTCTCACTTTATCGCTTAATCTCCTGAGGAACTTCTCTAGTGCTAATGTGTCCTCTGAGCCCCCCTACAGGGCTCACTTCTCATCCCCCACACAGTTTACAATGCTACT
>NW_008395584.1:0-237 GCF_000622305.1 Nannospalax galili
TTATCCAGTGTGACATTACAATGCTCCAATGTGACATCACAATGCTCCAATATGACATCATAATATTCCAATTTGCCATTAAGAGTGTTAAAATATGACTTCACAATCTTCAATTTTAACTTCACAATGCTTTAATATGACTTCGCAATGATCCAATATGCCAACATTATCTCCTCAAGTACCATCATATTGCTCCAATATGTCATCACAATGTTAAAATATGCCTTCACAATGTTC
>NW_008395585.1:0-237 GCF_000622305.1 Nannospalax galili
TGCAAATGGATGGATCTAGAAATAATCATCCTGAGTGAGGTAACCCAGAAAGACAAATATTTCATGTTTTCTCTCATATGTGATGTTAGCTTTCATTTGGACTATCCCTAGAAGTTAGGGAACTGGTAAGGGGCTATGAGGGATGGTTTCAAGGGAAGGGGATTAGAATACAATGGTATAAAGGGAGAAAGGGAAATAATGTAACAAGAAGGATTAAATGGGGGAGGGTAGAGGAGG
>NW_008395586.1:0-237 GCF_000622305.1 Nannospalax galili
CTTATAAATTAGTCATCTAGGTAATGATAATGGTCTGCATTATCTTAGTCCCCCATTAGACTCTAACCCTGTAGCCATGGTGATGCCAGCTCACTCATTTTTGTGCCCCAGTCCCTGAGCACAGTGCCTTAGACAGAGTAGGCACTTGTAAACTACCTATTGATTGTTACATTTTAATTGAATGTTTGTGTCTTTCATACATAAAATCATCTTTACACCCCCTTCCCCCTCCCCTTT
>NW_008395587.1:0-236 GCF_000622305.1 Nannospalax galili
GAAAGAAAGAAAGAAAGAAAGAAAGAAAGAAAGAAAGAAAAAGAGAAAGATAGGCCATTGTTACCCCTGTGCTCATCATCCTCTTGACTTGCAGCTCTTAGCTCAGCCCCAGATTCTTAGGGAAATTACCGTATTCCCTCAACCTCCCTCCCCTCAGACCACCCACCCATCTACTCATGGATGCCCAAGCCAGCCAGCTTCTTGTCTGGCTTGGAGAGAGCTAAAGGAGACAGAGA
>NW_008395588.1:0-237 GCF_000622305.1 Nannospalax galili
TGTCCACTATCTCCACTTCTCTTTAACATAGTGCTTGAAACTCATGCAAGAACAATAAGACAAGAGAAGGAAATTAAAGGAGTAATAATTTGAAAAGAAAAGATCACATTATCCCTTTTTGCAGATGATATATTATATCTAAGAAATGCCAAACATTCTACCAGAAAAATCCTAGAAATTATTAAAACGTTCAGTAAAGTGGCAGGTTACAAATTAACCTACAAAAGTCTGTAGCCT
>NW_008395589.1:0-237 GCF_000622305.1 Nannospalax galili
CACGGGTGAAATCAGGGCGGAGACACGGCTGGA
The DNA here is from genome assembly GCF_000622305.1 of Nannospalax galili. NCBI lineage: Eukaryota > Metazoa > Chordata > Mammalia > Rodentia > Spalacidae > Nannospalax > Nannospalax galili. The sequence continues at coordinate 34 of NW_008395589.1, forward strand.
CAACGCTCCAGCAGCAGGAACTTTCAGCACCAAAGCAGCGAACAGCGGCACGGGACGCGGCACGCCGGAGAAGCCCGCGGGACACCCGCCGACACTTCCAGGGCGCGAGACTGAGACCAGGGGACCGATCCCCGCGGGACCGCGCCCGCCATAACTTCTCAAGCTTTGCCCATCATTTTCTCCTTGTCTTCCTGGTGAAGAACT
>NW_008395590.1:0-237 GCF_000622305.1 Nannospalax galili
AAAAAAAAAAAAAGAAAGAAACAAAAACAAAAAAAGAAGAGTAAGTGAGCTGGGTGTGTTTGGCACACACCTTTAATCCCAGCATTTGGGAGGCAGAGCCAGGGGAATCTCTGTGAGTTCAAGGCCAGCCTGGTCTACCTATTGAGTTCCAGGATAGCTGGACTACAGGGAGACCCTGTCTCAAAAAAGACAAAAATTAGAACAAAAAAAAGGAGTAAATGAAGGGCTAGAGAGATG
>NW_008395591.1:0-237 GCF_000622305.1 Nannospalax galili
AGATCATTCCATCAAGAAGAATGTTAAATTAAAAACAAACAAGCCCAGGAACACCATGTGCAGGAATTCTAGGATACAATAAAAAGATCAAATCTAAAAATCACAGATATATGAGAATGAGCAGAAACTCGAGGACAAGGCGCCAAAGTACTTTCAACAAAACCATTGAACAAAATTCATCAAATTTAAGGAAGAAGATGCATATTAATGTGCAAGAGGTATACAAATCACCAAATA
>NW_008395592.1:0-237 GCF_000622305.1 Nannospalax galili
GTTGTAACCCACTCACTATAGAGCATTTCTCCACTTTGTATTAGTCAATTTTGTTAATACAATTGTAATCACACTTGGCATGGAATCCACTATTCATGAACAAGGATCTCCTCTAATATACCTTATTCTCTTGGTCAAGATCAGTCCTGTCTTGTTCTGTTATTATAATGTCCTTTTCCTACAAATGAATTATGTCTTGTCATGTAAGTGATATGCTCATGGCTTATTTAGAAGTGA
>NW_008395593.1:0-237 GCF_000622305.1 Nannospalax galili
TCGACCAACATACGTACAACTGACAAATTTCTAATTGGATAAGGCCCGCTCATAGGGGTGGAACCTACATGTGGTACTGTACACCAGGCCAATGCCTTGTGTTGAGAAAGGATACAGGCCCTAGTGGGGAAGCCATACAAGTATACTGTTAAATGAATATTGTACACCTACTGGGATATTGTCTAGGCATTTGTATTTACATTCTTGTTTGTTTAAATGTGTCTACTTCCTTCCATT
>NW_008395594.1:0-237 GCF_000622305.1 Nannospalax galili
CTTCCGAAACCCAATCTTCCTAGGTCTCAGTGGAGTTTTCCAGGCCCCAGGGGCTCCAGGGTCCCACCAGACTTTGGCGCCTTTCCACCTCTGCTCTGGTCCTGCCCATTCGGGCCCAAGTTCCTGTTGCCTCACACTTCCGACTCCGCCCATACCACAACCTTCTTAAGTCACTTTGAATTTGCCCCACCTCTGTTCGTTGGGTCACTCCTCGGACCCAGGTGACTGTCCCAGACC
>NW_008395595.1:0-237 GCF_000622305.1 Nannospalax galili
AGACATGGTGCTCAATTTCCCCCCACAATTCTGCAATATGATATCACAATGCGCCATGGTGCCATCACAGTGTTACAGCATGACTTTTCAGTGTTCCATTGTGACATCACAATCCTCCAATGTGCAAACAGTATGGCCCCATGAGCCATAATATTGCTCCAATGTGCCATCACAATGTTCCAGTACAACTTCACAATGTTCCATTGTGGCATCACAATGCTCCAATGTTACATCACA
>NW_008395596.1:0-237 GCF_000622305.1 Nannospalax galili
CTGAAGAGGTAACCCTAAAATCTTTTAAGGATTACATACAAGCTCTCAAATACTTTTGACATTTTTTGGCCTTTGGAACAGCGTATGTTGCTAACAGGCCCAAGGATATTTTGACTTTTGGGCAAGAAACTGGCTACATTTCTTTGGGATCTTTTTACCGTAACCACCCAGCCAATTCCTGCCTCGCATTCTTATAACGCCATCCTCTGAAGGGGTTACCCAAATTGCCAATAGGGA
>NW_008395597.1:0-237 GCF_000622305.1 Nannospalax galili
GGAGGAGGTCAGCAAGGCCTGGGAACCAGCTGAAAGAGCTCTCAGCGGCCACAATGAAGGAAGGTGAGCAGTAAGTGTAGACGTGGAACGCACCACCTACCCCTCAGATGCAAGCTGGACAGGCTGACTTCCATCTGGAGTACAGGGGGCAAAAGTGAAGCCTCTTGACACAGAGAATGAAAAGGGAGATGACTGGGAACACCTGAGAGACCAGCACCAGGCCAGGACGGCCAGCAG
>NW_008395598.1:0-234 GCF_000622305.1 Nannospalax galili
CTGTCTCTATTTCTTTCTCTCTCTCTCTCTCACATACACACATACATACCCTTATCACACACACAGGTGCAGGATGACAATAGACATCTTCGTGTCCACCCTGTGAGGGGTCACTAGACCAGACCCATTTTCATTTTGGATGTCTGGTACCCTCTGGCCTTCTGAGAGATTCTTTCCATGAATACAGGAAATCCTGGGACACACACACACACACACACACACACACACACACAC
>NW_008395599.1:0-237 GCF_000622305.1 Nannospalax galili
TTTTTTCATGCATCATGTATGGTATACTTGTCTGTAATATATGAATCCGTATTTAGCATATGTTAAGAAATTTCATTTGTCTCTAGAGAGGGCAGAGATGGGGTTTTCTCAAGGTTCTAAGATCCCTCTAGCCATGTGTATTTGCAGTGCCTCCCATGAGTTCCCTCCCACTGAGAGTGACTTAAGTCCAATCATATAGCTGTTGATTACCCCCTGGATAACAGTGCCACTACTGCA
>NW_008395600.1:0-237 GCF_000622305.1 Nannospalax galili
GACCCAGATCAATGGAACAGAAGAGAAGACCCAACCATGAATGCAAGCAATTTCAGTCACCTGAAAGTGACAAAGGTGTCCAGAATGCACAATGGAGGAAAGACAGTGTTTTCATCAAATTGTTCTGACAAAATTGGATCTCTACTTGTAGGGAAGAGATGCTACTAGGGAGGAGATGAGGAAAGTGGAATGTTCCACAGGGAGGGGACGAGTGAGGGACATGAAGGGGACCACTAG
>NW_008395601.1:0-237 GCF_000622305.1 Nannospalax galili
CTGGAAATAATGTGACAGACCAAAGAAAGTAATAACCATACCCAAGAGACTATAGAAAGAAAAGTATTATGGAAATACAAAATAGGGCTAAGAAAACAAACAGAAAATAAAATAACAGTAACTAACACACATCTTTCAATAATAACTTTAAGTATCAACATCTTCAACTCCCCAATCAAAAGACACAGGCTAGTCAAATGTATTAAGGAGCAAAATCCATCTTTTTATTATCTATAA
>NW_008395602.1:0-237 GCF_000622305.1 Nannospalax galili
CTGAAATTGAAATGTCTTTTATTCTTCCATAAGAAAAACAATGGTTCATTCTCAATCTTGGTCCTGTAGACACAATGAAGTTTCAACAGGAATGCTCAGAAAACACCATGGGAAATGTGAGAGCTATACTTGGAAATATTTTGATAGTCCAAACTCACACTGTGTGAATTCAAAGCATCAATTCAACATCTGTAAATTAATCTTCAGTTTGTGATTAGACTATAATATAGATGGTTC
>NW_008395603.1:0-237 GCF_000622305.1 Nannospalax galili
TTTTATTTCTGGATTCTCAGTTTGAATCAATTGATCTATTTTTTGTCTATCATTATCTTTTGAAATATCTGCCTTTTCTTTTTTAAAATATTTTTTACTTATTATGTTTATTTTATCTGCATGAATGTATTGCTTGCATTGTGGGGAGGTACACCCATGTTATATAATGCCCTTGGAGGTCAGAAAAAGGTGTTGGATCCCCTAGAACTGGAGTTACAGAGGGCTGTGAGATGAAAT
>NW_008395604.1:0-237 GCF_000622305.1 Nannospalax galili
AGCAGTCCTAATGGCTTGGGGCTTTTGGATTTCGGTTGCTTGGCTGGGCCAGGGAGGTGAAATCACTTGGAGTGCTGGGGCGTGGGGAAAGGTGGTCAGCCAGGTGAAGCCTAGAGGACTGGGAACTGAGGCTGGGTAGGGCTCTTGCCTGAGCAAACGCTCTTCAGTCCTTAGAGACTTCCAGGTTGGGGCCGTGTAGCTGCAGGGTTGCCTCTGAAAGCTGTACTTCTGAGGGTG
>NW_008395605.1:0-237 GCF_000622305.1 Nannospalax galili
ACTTCCTGTAAGGTTTCAGTCACCTGCACATAGCTTATAATATCCAGTGCAATGCCATCACTACAGATAGCTGCTACACTATACTGGGAAGGAAAAAAAAATCTGTTCACATGGATACAACTTTTTTTTCCCCCAAATATTTTTTATCTGAGGTTATCTGGATCTGTAGATGCAGAATCTGCTCTACAGCACGGCCAACAGTGTTCCTTAAGGATGGAAAATGTACAGAGGGCAGAA
>NW_008395606.1:0-237 GCF_000622305.1 Nannospalax galili
CCATGACCCCAGGAACTTTTTCTTCTGTTGACAGAGGAAAAGGGTAAATTGAATGCCTGTCATCAGAAGAAAGCAGTCCCAATGTAGAAGAGTAGAAGAGAAAGATCACAGTCCCTGCCCAACACACAAATCAAGTTTTCTGTGATAATTAAATTCTTACTGTTTTCCTTTCTAATGCAGAACTGAGTTTTATATATATACATACAATTTTCATTTTCTTGACAAGAAAGTCAGATG
>NW_008395607.1:0-237 GCF_000622305.1 Nannospalax galili
AAGGGTAATAGTCCAATCACAGCACAGCATATGGGATCCCTTATTAGCATGCCAGACTAGTATCCTATTACACTCTTGCAGGCCAGATACCCCATTAGAAGCAATGCATTCCAGCATGATAGGTACTTAAGGCAAAAGGCAAAATCAGTCACAAGATTTTCTACAACAGTTGGTCTAGCCTGGGATCCTGGCCCAGGAAAGATGCTGGCCTAGGGCAGCTGGTGGCCATGGCACCCA
>NW_008395608.1:0-237 GCF_000622305.1 Nannospalax galili
AAACCTAACTGTAACACTAACCCTAAACTCTCACCCTAACCCGAACCCAAACACTAACACTAGCCTGTAACACTAACCCGAACCCAAAACCAAACAAGAACCATAATCCTATCCCGAAACATATCCCTAGCCCTAGCCCCAACTCTTTTCCTAAACTTACCCCTAACCCTAACACTAACCCTAACCCTAACCCTGACTTCTAAACATAACCCTAATGCTAACCTTCACCCTAACCCT
>NW_008395609.1:0-237 GCF_000622305.1 Nannospalax galili
AAAAAAAAATCCCACATTGTATTACTGCCTCAATCCAAACACCCAATGCTCCCTTAATGACTTCTTTCCCTTACATCCTGTGGCTCCATTTCACCACCCTTAGAGCCAAGCAAAGGAGAGAATGCTAGAGGCCCAGGATTCCATGAAGCCTGCTGCACAGCGAAGGAAGCTGGAGTAACTCCCACTCTGGTTTCGTTCCAGAAAAAGAGAAGGCAGGCACACATAGTGGCTCACAAC
>NW_008395610.1:0-237 GCF_000622305.1 Nannospalax galili
CCAACCCAGGCCTGAAGCCTAATAACCATAACGATCTACATGGCAAACTACCTCTTTTGGCGTAGTAGTGGCACCGTTAACTGAGGATGTAATCAACAACTATCTTATAAGACTTAGAGCCCTCTCAATGGGAGGGAAATTGCGCATGGCCATGTAAACTCAGACAAATACACATGGCCGAGAAGGCATAGATCCTAGAGAAAACCCTATCTCTTTCATAACTCTAGACAAATGAAA
>NW_008395611.1:0-237 GCF_000622305.1 Nannospalax galili
GCTCAATGTCCCATCTCAATCCCCCAATGTGACATCTCATTGTTACAAAATAACTTCACAGTGTTCAATTGTGACATCTCAACGCTCGTTAGGGCATTATGCACAAGTGTATCATTACCATGATTCATTCTGTTGTGTTCATGTTCCATATGCAAACACGATGCTCAGTGTCTCCTCACAATTGCGAACTGTGACATCACAATGCTCCATGGTGCCATTACAATGTTACAATATCAT
>NW_008395612.1:0-237 GCF_000622305.1 Nannospalax galili
GCAGATGACACGACCATGTGCACGACGAAGAGGGCAGCTTACATAACCATCTGCATGTAAGACAGGGCAGGTGACACGGCCATTTGCACATTAGAGGGGGCAGTTGAGACGACCATGTGCAGGTCAGAGGGGCAAGTGACAAGACCCTTTGCATGTAAGAGGGGGCAGGTGACACGAACATATGCACGTCAGCGGGGCAGGTGACATGACCATCTGCACATCAGAGGGGGCATGTGA
>NW_008395613.1:0-237 GCF_000622305.1 Nannospalax galili
CCTTCACTGGGCAGTTGCAGTCCACAAGCTGGTGATGAAACTTTCTCCCCTTGCTTGATAAAGATCCTGAAATCTACCCTGAAGAGCAGTGAGGAGGACTCAGGGTGACCTGCACCTAAAGCCATTAAACACAGCCTGCAGAACAAAGTAGGGACTCGACAGGTGCAAGTAACTGAGAAATCTCTAAGGTTGCCTGTATAACTCATGGCACAGCACTTGCCTAACAGAGGGAAGGAA
>NW_008395614.1:0-237 GCF_000622305.1 Nannospalax galili
TCTGTAAGAACAGCCAGTGCTCTTAACCACTGAGCCATCTCTCCAGTCCTGATTTATTTTATTTTTATTATATGTGTGTAAATGTTTGTGTGTGGCTATGTTTGTGTGTAGGTATGTGCATGTCTGTGCAGATGCTCACAGGGGCCAGGAGGAGGCGTCAGATCCCCTAGAGGTGAAGTTACAGGCAGCTGCAAGTTGCCTTATGTAGGTGCTAGGAACAGAACTTGAGTCTTCTGC
>NW_008395615.1:0-237 GCF_000622305.1 Nannospalax galili
TAGCTAAGCCATAAAAGGTGAGCAACCAAAAAGCTTCTGCCATAAAAATCAATTTTGGTTTTGATTTCCTGATTAATAACATAAAATATAATTTATACCTTGCAGCACAGAGGCAGGCATTAGCATTTTATCATGCTCAGTTTTATTAAGAAGAATGTCTTGTTTTCTAAATGCTTTTGTACCAAAGGAGCAATGGAGATGTGCACCAGTGTGGATGCACGTGAACTTTATGACCTA
>NW_008395616.1:0-237 GCF_000622305.1 Nannospalax galili
AGGCAATACACTCACACACACAAAATAAAAAAGAAGTAAAATATTTTTAAAATGTTTTCCTTTTCTCAATATTCATTTTTAATAAATAAAATTATTAGAAATCTAGACATATAAATAAATTTCATCAACGCGATAAAGGACACTGACTAAAAGCCAGCATTGCCTGTTGTGGGGAAAGGCTGGCTGCTTGCCCCAGAGCTCTGAGGGCTGTTCACTTGGGCCACGTCTTTTCAACAT
>NW_008395617.1:0-237 GCF_000622305.1 Nannospalax galili
CCATCTCTCCAGTCCCAGTGTTACTTCTCTTTTCTTTCAAAGTGAACACATGTTCCTGAGAGGGAGCGTGCCTTGATTCCCATCTGCAACCACCCCTGGCAATAAGCTTCATGCAGGTGCGGAAGGATTGAATCTTTCTGGACCCTCCTTGCTCCATAGCCCAGGAAACTTTCTGGATACTTCTATGCCTATTTGGTGTTAGTGATCAACTAGTCCCCACCCAAGATTTACAGATGA
>NW_008395618.1:0-237 GCF_000622305.1 Nannospalax galili
GCCCTAAACCTAGTCCAAGCTCTAGCCCTAGCCTGATCCATGGTCCTAACCCTAAACAAATCCTATGTGTAGCCCTAACCCTAACAATAAACCTAGCCCTAACATTAGGCCTAACTGTAGACCTAACCAGAGTCATAGACCTAGGTCTAATCTTTGATCTAGCCCTAGCCTGAGTTCTAGAACCATCCAAAGTCTTAACACTAGTCCAAACCTAGACCTAGCCCTAGCTCTAGCCCT
>NW_008395619.1:0-237 GCF_000622305.1 Nannospalax galili
AAGAATGTGACAAGTCCTTTACCCAGGACTCACATCTTAGAAGTCATAAAATTATTCATACTGGAGAGAACCCGGACAAATGTAAAGAATGTGGGAGTCTTTTACTACACACTCAAACCTTAAGATTCATTACAGAACTCATATTTGAGAGAAACCCTTCAGATGTGAAGAATGTGACAAATCCTGAAGGGTGAGCTCAACACTTAGGGAACCTTGCAAAATTCATACTGTTGAAAA
>NW_008395620.1:0-237 GCF_000622305.1 Nannospalax galili
CTCACCTGCCTCTATTGTGTTGAAGTTCGGTTCTGCTTTTATTATTGATGTAGCTTGGTTGGTTTCTGATCAGGTATGAATAGTTAGTTCATCTGTGCTTCAGATAATAACTTCTGATTTTATTTTTATTGGAGAGACAGACAGAATGGTTCCAGACAGGCTAGTCAGGAGTTCTCCAGCAGTATGAAGAAGCATAGTCCCAAGGCAGGCAAATGAGGACCAAGTGGATGGGTTCTG
>NW_008395621.1:0-237 GCF_000622305.1 Nannospalax galili
TTCTTCTACCATGTGCAGGAGGCTCAAATTCGAATTGTTCAGGCTTGGCAGCAGGTGCCTTTACTGCTGAGCCATCTCACCAGCAGTAAGATTAACTAATGTGGACCTCTGTTCATTCAAGGCTGCACTGTTACAGGGTTCAGGAAACCCAAATGTGGGACATTTCACTTTACCCCTCAGCTATAGACGGTATCTTCAGTTCATGAGTTTTTTGATGATGCATGAATGTCCCAATCC
>NW_008395622.1:0-237 GCF_000622305.1 Nannospalax galili
CCCTTAGATATACGCTTGGTAGTGGAATCGCTGGATCACAGGTGATTTTCAGGTTTTTGAGAACTTTCCAGATTGTTTTCTATATGGTACAGACTTGCTTACATCTTGCCTGTAGTAGTTTTTTTTTTTTTTGGTGATTTTGGCAGTAGACATGTTAACAGGTATGAAGTGATACTTTGTTGTGGCTTTACTTAGAATTTCCTTGATGGTTAGTGATGTTGAACTTTTAAAAAAATG
>NW_008395623.1:0-237 GCF_000622305.1 Nannospalax galili
TATGGTGGATGCATGTTAACCTTTGTTAAAATTCACAGACTAATCTTCCTGCTCCAATATTAGGCCAGGGCCATGATGCTACAGCGTGCCACTCTACCCTGCTTAGGTAATCAAAACCCACCCACTTGGTCGCCATCATCCTGCTCAGGGTCTAGGCCCATTCTTGCTGCTAGAGGCTCCTGACTAAATAAGTTAGTCAGAACCCACTCACTTGCCTGCCACCTTCCTTCTCTAAGG
>NW_008395624.1:0-237 GCF_000622305.1 Nannospalax galili
CATCTATTTCATCTTTCTATCTACATATTTATATACGATCTATTATCTGCCATCTATCATACCAGTGACATCTATCATCTATATATACCAAGATATTTTATCATTTATTTATCATCTGTCACATCTATCACACCTAGGTGCTACCTCATCTGTCTGTTTACCTATATTACTTATCAATCTATCATCTATTCTTTATCTACATAACAAACATCTATCTATCCAATGTATGTAAATATA
>NW_008395625.1:0-237 GCF_000622305.1 Nannospalax galili
AAAGGGAGAGAGGCAATGGAAAATCGAAGCCATTGCAATAACCTGGGCATGAGGACTTGAACTCAGATTCAATGGACAGAAGAAGAGAAAGTCTGTAGAAGACTAATCTCTGTTCTCTGTTCCCACCCTACAGCAGTCAACACAGAAGACATCTGTGATCAAATGTATGTGGAACGTTCCCACATGGCAAGCAAGCTATGAGTCCTGCAGTGGATGCCAGTTGCGGGGTGAGGGGAA
>NW_008395626.1:0-237 GCF_000622305.1 Nannospalax galili
TTCATGAAAGTGCTGATAGCGGCCCTGATACCTCAGATGGGAATCAATTTAGGGATGTGAGTCAACAGCCTTCCTGAACCATTTTCATTATGCCTTTGAAAGTATTTTGAATAATGAGAATTACTAGGAGACCTTGTTTCCTACCTGATAGGTATAGAGAGGCATTTTCAAGGTATACCTGAGGAAATGTTTCCAGCCCAGGCCCCAGGAAACCAGCTGCCTAAGAGCAATTATCTC
>NW_008395627.1:0-237 GCF_000622305.1 Nannospalax galili
TTCTTTCCTCCATGTGAGGAAGCAGCAAGAGGCGCCATCTTGACCTTTATATGCGGAGAGCAAGCCCTCTAGACACAGAATCACTTGGCACCTTCATTTTGGACTGCTCAGCCTCCAGGATGGTAAATTTTCTATTTTTATAAATTATCCAGTCAGAACTGGAGAAATGGCTCAGCAGGTAAAGGCACTTGCAGCCAAACCTGAGGACCTGAGTTCAATTCCTGGACTCCACGTAGA
>NW_008395628.1:0-237 GCF_000622305.1 Nannospalax galili
AATAAACTAAAGCTTAATTAATATTGGGACTAATGACTTTGAAACTACTATATCAATAGTGTTATAGAAATTACATTCTGCAGCATTTAGAACTGATACATTGAGGACGTCTTCTGGCTTGGAATAAGTCCTAAAGCAAAGCCAGGGACGCGAAAAACAATGCACTATAGAAAACAATTATTTTCAGTAAATCATGCTGAAAATGTTGGATATCCACATGGAAAAAAAGAAAATAGA
>NW_008395629.1:0-237 GCF_000622305.1 Nannospalax galili
CACTACGTGGGTGCTGGGAACTGAACCTGGGTCCTCTGGAAAAGCAACCAGCGTTCTTAACTCTGAGCCATCTCTCCAGCCTCTAAATTCTGCTGCTCTGTATAGATCCTCTTGTTCCCCTCCTGTCTAGTACATAGATGACTTTTCCTCATCTTCTCTTTGGTGTCCATTTCCTTTGTTGTGAAGAAGCTTTTTAATTTCATTTAATATAATTTGACAATTCTTCAGATTATTTCC
>NW_008395630.1:0-237 GCF_000622305.1 Nannospalax galili
TTCCCCTCCGTTGCCTTCACCCCTATAATGTCTTCCCTGTTTGATTCTCCCTTTTGATCTCGACCACTGTGGTTTATGGTCCACTCCTTCCATCCATCGCCTTCCTCCACCTTCTTTCCCCTGATTTCTGGTCCTCACCATAACCCTCAAACCTGCTGACTCTCATCTCCCATGCACTTTCCTGTCACACCCACATGCTTTCTCAGACCCTCCTAAATCTCATTTCTATGAGCACAC
>NW_008395631.1:0-237 GCF_000622305.1 Nannospalax galili
AAGAAACGCTTGCAGGTAACTGTGTACCTGAAAAACAAACAAACAAACAAACGAAAAGAAAAAAGAAAAATAAACAGTGTAGCTAGAAGTTTTCTTATTTATAAGAAATCAAAGTGTGTATGTGTGTGTGTGTGTGTGTGTATGTATCATAAATAGAAGAAGATTGTTTTTTAGGACCCAAAGACAGAGACAGAACCAGACCTCTTCTATGGCCTGGAACCCAGCCCTGGGTGACAT
>NW_008395632.1:0-237 GCF_000622305.1 Nannospalax galili
AGAACAGCAACAGCTAAGACAGAGGAGTGACAGACAATGAATTCCAGACATCAAGTAGAACTAAATGATGGCCACTTCATTCCTGTACTGGGCTTTGGCACCTATGTCACTGAAGAGGTAACAAGAGTAGCCAGGCTGAGGATGGGGAAGAAAGCACACAAAATCAATGGAAGCTGGCCAGTTTGTGTGGGACTCTGGGGGCTCCTGGTTCTGTGTTCCACCAGGTTAGAGCTATGT
>NW_008395633.1:0-237 GCF_000622305.1 Nannospalax galili
GAGGACAAGGAGGCAAAGTAGGTTAGTGGAAAAGGCGGTTTGACAGCAGCCGAGTGTCCACAGCCTTGGGGAAGAGGCTCAGCTGGGGACTAGGGAAAGACGAAGTATTAAGCTCCAGCCTACAAAAGATCTGCAGGGCTCTGCGCTGAGCTCAGACTTCAGGACATGAACCTGGACGCCACTGCGGGGGAGCGACACCCACTTAGCCTGCGGGTTTCTTCTTTAGCTCTGCCTGGC
>NW_008395634.1:0-237 GCF_000622305.1 Nannospalax galili
AAAAAAGAAAACTGGAAACATAGAAATGTCTGCTTGCTCCAACAGGACCTCACAGAGTGAAATAGTGCTCTAGGCACTGTGAATTCAAAGTCTAGGTTTTCCCATCCTCCTGGGTACATCAGCCTTTCTAAGACCTGACACCATGGGAAATGTGTTACTGTTACCAGGCAGAGCAGATGTCGGCTGCCTCTCAGGCTTTCCTTCTTGGAATCAAGATCCCAGGATAGCACTGTGAAT
>NW_008395635.1:0-237 GCF_000622305.1 Nannospalax galili
TTTTTAAACTCCAACTCAGCTAGACTGGATCTCTCGCTCTACAGTTTACTGACTCTAGGTAGATTCAGTTTTCCTAAATGTTTACTCCTATAAAATCTAGTAGATAATAGCTGGTGGATTGGAGGAGCACTTAGGTCATAGTACAGCGAACATCTAGCATGTATAGTTAATGTCAGTGCTCTTTCTCCCTTTGCTTCTTTCTTTCCCAGGCTTCTGCTACTCTTTGGGAGCTAACTC
>NW_008395636.1:0-237 GCF_000622305.1 Nannospalax galili
TTGTGGATACTCTGCTATTGACAGGAACACCTATAAAGGAAAAAATCGTAAATTCAGTTAAAAGTCATTGACTCAAAGGATATGATATTTTATTCCATCAATTCCCTTCCTTTTAAATAATGTAAATATTAGGATTTTTATTACCAATGAGGCATTTAAGTACTTAAATGCCTCGTTTATTCAACCTTTGTGATTTCTCTTTCTCTTTTTTCCCTCATTCCCTCCCAAGATTTTACT
>NW_008395637.1:0-237 GCF_000622305.1 Nannospalax galili
TGACTAACAGATGGTTGTGTCACCTGCCCCCTCTGACGTGCACATGTTCGTCTCACCTGCCCTCACTAAAGTACAGATATTCATGTCACCTACCCTCTCTGCTGTAAACAATGCCGTGTTAGCTGATCTCTCTGCCGTTCAGATGGTTGTGTCACCTGCCCTGTCTACCATACAGATGGTCGTGTCACCTGCCCTCTTTTACGTGCAGATTTTCGTGTCACCTGTCCTCTCTTCTGT
>NW_008395638.1:0-237 GCF_000622305.1 Nannospalax galili
TTTCTTTTTAAACAAATATATTTTTATTATTTTAATTTTTAAAATTTTTATGTGTATGCCTGCATGCATGTAAGTGCACCCATTTATGCAATGTCCATGGATATCAGAAGAGGGCATCAGATCCCCTGGAACTGGAGTTATGGATGGTTGTCTGCCAACACATGAGTGCTGGGAATTGAACCCGGGTCTTCTGTAAGAGCAGCCGGTGCTCTTAACCACTGAGCCATCTCTCAAGAC
>NW_008395639.1:0-237 GCF_000622305.1 Nannospalax galili
CATAAAATACATATGTACTCACGTGTGAGCACATGTGCATTCATGTGGAGGTCAGAGAACTTTGGGAGTCAGTTGTCACCTTCTGCCATGTTTTGAGGCTGGGTTTCTCTTTTTGGCTGTGGCACTGTGGGCTCCAGGCTGTTCTGCCCAGGAGTCTAGAGGAGTCCCCTTTCTCTGTTTCCAAACTGTCTTAGTTTGTTTCTTCATTGCTGTGACAAACTATTCTGACCACTACCA
>NW_008395640.1:0-237 GCF_000622305.1 Nannospalax galili
GGCATCTATGGGAGGACACCTGTTATACAAAGCCCATGGAGGCTCAAAAAGAGCATCAGATCCCCTGAAACTGGACTTATGGAAAGTTGTCAACTGCCATGTGGGTGCTAGGATTTTTTTTTTACATTTCTTTATTTTATTTTATTTTTTTGTTTATTAGAAGAAGCATTTCATTACAAAAGCATTAATTAACCTATTCAATAACATTTTTCTGAGCTAGGGTACATCTCTTTCAAA
>NW_008395641.1:0-237 GCF_000622305.1 Nannospalax galili
TTTTTGGTTTGTTTTATTTTTTTATTTTAATTTTTTTCCATCTTTTTCAGATAGGGTCTCTCTGTAGCCCAAACTGGCCTGGAACTCTCTTTGTAGACCTGTAGACCAGCCTTGCCTTGACCTCATAGAAATCTGCCTTCCTCTGCCTCCTGAATGCTAGGATTAAAGGTCTGACCCAACATGCTGAGCTTATTACAGGTATATTTTTTAAGTTTACCACTGAAATATTTTTACACA
>NW_008395642.1:0-237 GCF_000622305.1 Nannospalax galili
GGACAGCCTACAGTCTACACTCTCAGCTGGCTTCATTGCCGGCTCTCTGATACTACCAGGGGTCAGAGCCTGTGTCTGAGTGATGGTCTGTTACCATCACTCTCACCCAAAACCTGCTAGGGACACTTGGCTAGAGGGACTTGGGGCTTCCTATTGAGCTGAAATTGGTATCTGGAGAACCAAGCAACAGTTTCTGGGTCAGCCAAGAAGGGGAATCTGCTTGGCTCAACCAAGGCC
>NW_008395643.1:0-237 GCF_000622305.1 Nannospalax galili
AAAAATATTCTGTCCCTTTATAAGCTACCCTTCTGCAGCCATTGGGCTGCTGGTTCTTCCTCACTCCCGAGTTGAGACCCAGCCCTGCCAACCCATTAAACTCTGGCTTTGCCAGAGTCCTCTCTGTTTCTGTTTTCACAGTGATCCGGATCCCTGCCACCTTTGATCAAACAATGAGGACCATCTCTTTACAATAATCACTTTCCAGATGCCTCTACCTCCTAATTTACTGCACTG
>NW_008395644.1:0-237 GCF_000622305.1 Nannospalax galili
GTTTTAAATTGTCTGGGTTTTAATACAAATCACAAACTGTCATCACTGTTTTTGCTGGGTTTGATATAGAAAAAACTTGAAATTTAAAACACAAAAATCCAATAAAAAGTGGAAAAGTTTTTTTTAAAGAATTCCCCTGTGGTGGTTTAAATGAGAATGTCCCCCATAGGTTCCAAGTATTTGGGTCATTTTTGTCCCCAGTTGGTGGCACTGTTTTGGGAGGTCTTAGAAGATGTA
>NW_008395645.1:0-236 GCF_000622305.1 Nannospalax galili
ATGGGTGAACTTACATACATGCAGGCAATACCTTCAAACACTAAAATAAAAATAATAAATTTTAAAATAAATTTAAATAAAATTTAAAATATAAATGTTTAGTGTGAAAAATGAGAAGGAAATATATTAGTTCAGAAGCTTACTGAAAAACACACTGAAATATATATACTAGTGCATGTATATCATTGGAAACTATGTAACAAAGAACACAGTGCCAGACAGGAGAAACGTCCTTT
>NW_008395646.1:0-237 GCF_000622305.1 Nannospalax galili
TGGTTTCCCTGATATCAACTTAATACATCCATCGATTGTCCCAATTCATTTCAGTGTATTTACATGGTTAACTCACTCCTATGAGTAAGCATTTATCAGACTGTGCAGCATGGATGGTGTTTACCTGTTCAAAGCACAGTTTCCTTTTCCACCCAAGCTCAGAGTCATTGTCCAACCTGAAATGCAGATTTTAGATATACATTTGAGGTTTCAAGAAAATAAGCACACAATCAAAAG
>NW_008395647.1:0-237 GCF_000622305.1 Nannospalax galili
CTGAGACAAAGAAAAGGAAGAAGAAACGACACCCAAAACCACTCCAGATCATGTGGAAAGAAATCCATGATCTGGTGGAGATAGCTTGCCGCAGATGACACCCCCACCCCCGGGTAGCTTCTTTCTCTGTCATTCTCATGGCCGTTTTTACCCTGCTTAACATCAACGCCTCAGCCAGCCCCACCGCCCCCCAATACTATGTTCTGGAGATTTTATGTCAGGGAAACATTTCAAGGA
>NW_008395648.1:0-237 GCF_000622305.1 Nannospalax galili
ATAATGTGTCCTTCATATGTCTTACAAGAGTCTGTAAAAAATGATAACACTCAGGAAGTAGTGAAAGATATTAATGGACACTAGGTTTTTTGGGGTGTAAATTTTTTGCTGAATTTTTGTGTATTTCATAGAGAACATCTCTATACCCCCTTTCCCACTGGAACCCTCCCATAACTCCACCACCCATTGGAATTCATACATTCTCTCATTTGTGTTTAGGCCTATCAAGTCAAGTTA
>NW_008395649.1:0-237 GCF_000622305.1 Nannospalax galili
TAGGTAGAGGACAACTTGGTCAAGCAACAGGATTCCATGGAGACTGCTGTCTATCTGACATCAGTGACCACAAAAACATTGACATCTCAGATGTCAGCTAGGCACTCCTAGGACATCTTTCTTAGGAGGTTTCTCAGGGTACGGAGCCTCAGAAGTTCTTTAGAAAAGCCTTATTCACAGAGTCTGCTCCTTGTGAACATCCTATGACCAAGTTTCATTAGAAATCTATGTGACTCT
>NW_008395650.1:0-237 GCF_000622305.1 Nannospalax galili
TAGCATGATATAAATTTCCATGCTTCCTCCTCAAATATAATACATTTTTTACAAATTTGTTAATTTTTTTTTGTGTGTATGTGTACATCATACAGAACATCCCAAACCATCTCATTCGACTATACCCCCACTTCCCAGAGAGCACCCTCCCATAGCCTCCCTCTCCAAACTAGAGCCCTTATACTCTTGATATCCCTGCTACTGTCTGCTGTGTTGTCAGCACCTCCAGCCATTCCC
>NW_008395651.1:0-237 GCF_000622305.1 Nannospalax galili
CAGACAAGCAGCTGCTTCCCTGGCTGGGGAGAGTGTCCCAGCAACTGCTGACACCTGTCCAGACCAGACCAGGTGATGTAAATAGCAGTTCCTGCGTAATTTTGTCCTTTTCTATCTTATCTGACACCATTGAAACAGTATAAATAATTTTTTCAAATCTTTTTTTTAACTTTTATGAAAACTGAGATTTCATACATGCATATAAGGTGTTTTGAACAAATCCATGCCCACTCCCTC
>NW_008395652.1:0-237 GCF_000622305.1 Nannospalax galili
TGTTTTCATCTGACTGAGCATTTTAATGGACACCACATTCAAATTGCAATGAACCACCATGATAGTAATGCCTTTATACTTAGAAGTGTTCTCTCATTTCTGGAGTTGATGGACACACGGATATCTGGAATTGATGTTGGACTCAGTTTAAACTCAATTTAACTCCAGAAGCACTAAATGAGCCAATGCAGTCTTATGATGAAATAGGGAGGAAAAAAGTATTTTCTAAGAAAAACA
>NW_008395653.1:0-237 GCF_000622305.1 Nannospalax galili
GGGCACCTGTCAAGTCAGAAGAGGGCATTGGATTCCCCTGGAACTGGAGTTAATCGATGGTTAGCCACAATATGGGTTGGGTATTGAACCTGGGTCCTCTGCTCTGTAAGAGCAGTCAGTGCTCTTAACTGCTAAGCTGTCTCTCCAGCCCCCAATTTTCTCTTCTTTCTCTCTTTAGTTATTCATAGCATTGTGAGCAGTAGTAAAAGATTGAAAATGACCTAACTTTCCATCAGG
>NW_008395654.1:0-237 GCF_000622305.1 Nannospalax galili
ACCATCTGTACGTCAGAGGGAGCAGGTGACATGACCATGTGCACGTCAGAGAGGGTACGTCACACAACCGTGTGCAGGTCACAAAGAGCAGGTGACAGGACCATGTGCACCTCAGAGAGGGCAGGTGATATGACGATCTGCTCGTCAGATGGGGCAGGTGACATGACCATCTGCATGTCAGAGGGGCAGGTGACACCACCATGTGCACGTCAGAGGGGACAGGTGACACGACCATCT
>NW_008395655.1:0-237 GCF_000622305.1 Nannospalax galili
GTGAGTCAATTGTTGATGTGTACATATTCATATAAATCTGCCTTCAGTTTTTCCCACACATTCTGTAATGTTACCTGATTCATTTTTGGCTTTTTCACTTGAGTCCTCTGTCTTCTTTTTTCAGCCTAGCTAAGAACTTTTCCGTTTTTTGACATTACTTTCTCAGCTCAGCCTTTTTGACTTTTTCCTGTTTTATTAATTCTCTTTGTTATTCTAGTCTAATCTTTAATATTTTTC
>NW_008395656.1:0-237 GCF_000622305.1 Nannospalax galili
GTGTTATAATTAGTGAGCACCTTCCACACTGCAGACACTGACACAGGGCACACACCATCATCAACATCAGTGTCACCTTGTGGTCTTACCCACTTAGACAGCTGATGATCAAAATGGCCAGTACATCCTGATTTTATTAAGATTGTGACTAATGCTAAACCTTCATGACATTTTAGACCTCACAGAAAACATGAAGTCATAGATAGTAAAGTTAATTAAATCAGTTGTTTTTTTTTT
>NW_008395657.1:0-237 GCF_000622305.1 Nannospalax galili
AATGGAAGAAGGCTCTTGTGGGTCCTGAGTGCCAGCAGTGGTTCACAGACAGCTCTTCCTGGAGTGGGCTCTCTTGGGCTGCTCCTAGCAGCCTTGAAACTTGGCTATGTTGTTATTGGGGAGCCAGGGTCCCGAAGAGTCTTTGTCCACAGGTAATCGCAGTTCAGTGTCAGCATAGGCTTTTGCCCCATACTCAGCTGCATCATGGGGTTTGGTGGTGGGTTTAGTCTGTGTGTA
>NW_008395658.1:0-237 GCF_000622305.1 Nannospalax galili
CACCTGGAATAGGCTAGGAATGCTAAATCATTTGATCTTCAGTGTAACAAATGGAGAAAGAACAAATAGTTTGTTTTCATAAGTGAAATGACAAAGATTTCTACAAATATCACCCAAAAAGGACCCCATCCCTCGAACGAACATTAAAACCAGAGCGAGTCTATTTGTTGGAAATATTTTCATGAGTTTTTTTTAGTTTTGCAGATTAAATAACAATTACTTTGAAATATATAAAAG
>NW_008395659.1:0-237 GCF_000622305.1 Nannospalax galili
TGAGGTACTTGTAGAATTTCTAAGCACAGCAATTCAGGAGTAGATGCATGGGTCTAGATCTAGATCTGAAGGTGCAAATTAGGTAGTTACCCACAGGTAACTAGGAACTCTTCCAAGTGGATGGAGGGAACAGTACAGATGAAGCATCTAGAGAGAAACAGGAGGAGCAAAAAGCCCAGCCTCACATATAGTGAAAGTCTGGACCAAGAAAAAAGCAGCTTACAGAATGAAAAGGAC
>NW_008395660.1:0-237 GCF_000622305.1 Nannospalax galili
GTAGTCCAGCCCATGCTTCTCCAGGTGCCTTAATCCAATCTATGATTGGTATGTTCGTCCTTATTATCAGTTTGTTGTTTCTTAATAAGGACTGGACTGTTCTGACTGCTTCATAAGCAGTCCATATTTGTCTCGCAAAGAGTGAATATTTTTGTTCAGACCATGGGAATTTCTTGCAATAGAATGCTACAGGAACTAAATCCGAATTTCTTTTAGCAAATATATTCCAATTTCCAT
>NW_008395661.1:0-237 GCF_000622305.1 Nannospalax galili
GCTCTAAGTGCCTATATCAAAAAATTGGAAAGAACACAAATAAATGACTTACTGAAACTCAAGACACTTGAAAAACAACAACAAATGAAACCAACCCCAGCAGACAAGAAAAAATAATAAAAATCAGGGCAGAAGTTAATGAAATCGAAATAAAGAAAAAATACAAAGAATCAATGAATCCAATGTCTGGTTCTTTGAAAAGATAAACAAGATTGACATACTGCTAGCCCAGTTAAC
>NW_008395662.1:0-237 GCF_000622305.1 Nannospalax galili
TCCTTTTGTGGAGCCACTGAATTTACAAAGCTGACTGACTGCTCTGAGGCTTTTCCTCAGTATTGTCAACTCTGTGACTTTCAAGAATGATGTGTATGAATGAATGGTCCTTAAATCATTGCTTCTACCCCAAGTTCTCACAAACGTGCTGAGTTTCACAATTCCTGTTACGCCCCTCACCCCCAATTCTCACATGGGTTGGCTGCTCTGCACAGCCATCAAAGAGGAGAGTGGTAT
>NW_008395663.1:0-237 GCF_000622305.1 Nannospalax galili
AAATAAAATATTTTTTAAAAATCTTAATCATCTTTATAAATCCCCTCTCTCCAAATTAAAAAATCTTCAAAATATTCAGTAATAGAAAAATCCCTTAGTAGATAATATACTGATTCACCATACCTGAAGGAGAAATAAAAGTGACATTAGGTCAGAAATACAGATTCCTGGGTAAGTCATTGTCATGAGATATGGCTGTGTATTCAAGAGCCTTCAAGAAGCAAGAATGAGGGTCTG
>NW_008395664.1:0-237 GCF_000622305.1 Nannospalax galili
AAAGAAGATCCACTCTCCCTCACTCAGCAGTGATCAGCTGCCAATAGCTCCTTGGCTAAGATGGGGCTCCCCATTTTCCCAGTTCTATACTGGTTTTTATCTGATTGGGTTTGCATAGGTCTTGTGCATGGTGTCACCACTGCTGTAGGTTCATCTGAGCAAGTTCCCAGGAGCTTGTAAGAGCCTGTGCTGGATAGCTCTAGTGTCAACTTGACACACCTGGGTTGAGGGATCCTC
>NW_008395665.1:0-237 GCF_000622305.1 Nannospalax galili
TTCCAATGTGATTTCACTATGCTTCAATGTGACATCAGAATTCTCCAATGTGCCAACACTATCTCCTCATGTGCCATTATATTCCTGCATTGTGCGATCACAATGTGACAATATGACTTCTTAATTTTCCATTGGGAATTCACAATGCTCCAGTGTGATATCACAATGCTTCACTGTTCCAACACGATGGCCCCATGAGCGATTATATTGCTCCAATGTGCCATCACGAGGTTACAC
>NW_008395666.1:0-237 GCF_000622305.1 Nannospalax galili
ACAACCATCCTGGGGGCAATTTGGCACTATATATCAAGAATTGTAACTTTTGTCTGAGGCTGGCAAGATGGCTCAGCAAGTAAGAACACTTGTTGCTAAACTGTATGACCTGAGCTAGATACCTGAAACCCCATGATGCAAAGAGAGAATTGACTCCCGCAAGTTGTTCTCTGATCTACATGCACGCAGACACAGACACACACAGATACACACATATACAGACACATACAGACACAC
>NW_008395667.1:0-237 GCF_000622305.1 Nannospalax galili
CCAATGATGACTTTTATGAATATAGAATCAAGCTAGCAAACACAATGCAGAAATAAAGACAGGCAGACCTACAAAGCTATAGATGCCTCTGAAAAAGTATCCTACATGTTAGCTTTAAGAGAAAACGGTAAGATGCTCTGGTGTTTAGGTTCTAAATGCTTTTGTATAGAAACCAAAGACTGCACGGAAACCTGTACTCACCACACCTCCAACTCTTCCTCATAAAATGTCTCTCAT
>NW_008395668.1:0-237 GCF_000622305.1 Nannospalax galili
ACCAGGTAGATTTCAGTGGTAATGTGTTTCACCTCTACTAATTAACATGAAATAAATTTTCATGCTTCTCCCGCAAATATAACTCATTTTTTATTTGTTGATTTTTGTGTGTGTTATTTCGCATAGAAATTCCAAAAATATCCTTGAATTAGTTAATATATAATATATATATATAATTTTAGATTAACATTTTTGCTTAAGGACGCAGAAATTATGACTGGGAGCTTAATAATTCTA
>NW_008395669.1:0-237 GCF_000622305.1 Nannospalax galili
GGAGGCATCACCACCAGAATCTAGGGGACAATAGCCAGAACTGGGCAGAGAAAGTGTGAACACAGGGCCACACCAAGGATCAAGGTAGTTCTCACTTGGATAAAGGGTTATAAAGGACATGACTGCAAAGTTCAAGATAGAGAGTACCCAGGCAAGACAAGGAGAGGTGTTCCTGATCCACGATCAGTCCTCCCTAGCTGAACCACATCCAGTTGATGTGAACTTAGCCTCTTCTAA
>NW_008395670.1:0-237 GCF_000622305.1 Nannospalax galili
CCCTCTTCTGATCTCTGTGGGCACTGCACAACATGGGTGCACTTACATACACACAAGCAATACACCTATACACACAAAAATAAAAAGATAAATGAAGGGGCTGGAGAGATGGCTCGGTGGTTAAGAGCACTGGATGTTCTTGCAAAGGGGCTGGTTTGGAGTTCCAGCACCTACATGGCGACTAACAACCGTCCATAACTCCAGCTCCAAGGGAATCCAACACCTTCTTCTGACCTC
>NW_008395671.1:0-237 GCF_000622305.1 Nannospalax galili
AGCTGGGGACCAAATGCTTAAAATGTGCCTATGGGAAATATTTTATATTCACATCACAGGAATATCTGGTGTTAGAGTTTACTCAGAATGCTCGAAAAGAAGAGTGGAATCTTACTATTCAATTCTGGGATATTTATTCAGACGTAAGGAATAGATGGAGGGGACACAGGCATAAATATGCTCACTGCAGCAACATTCAAAGTAATGGAAACATGGACATAACATTTGATTTTTAAT
>NW_008395672.1:0-237 GCF_000622305.1 Nannospalax galili
GATCCAAGGGTCACAGCTTCCCATCATTAAGGGCCTCTTGTGGTATCTTTTCCAGATATATCCCATTTGGAAATATTTTGCCTATAAACCAGCTCTGCTTATGAGAGAACTGAGCGATCACTCTCCCTTCTTTATTACCCTGCACACTTGTCAACCTGGCTAGTCAAAGGGTCAGAGTGGACCCAGGGCTGACAAGTTGGCTGAGGAGCAAGCTCCCAAGCTGAGCTGTGCAAAGCT
>NW_008395673.1:0-237 GCF_000622305.1 Nannospalax galili
CACAGAGATCCCCCTGCCTCTGCCTCCCAAGTGCTAGGACTACAGGTGTGCAGCACCACGCCCATGAGGACTTTTTAAAAATTTTATTTGTGTGTGAGGGCATGCATGTGAAGTCAAAGGACAGCCGGCAGGGCTTTTGAGACAAAGTTTAACAGTATGGACCCAGGCTGGATTTTTTTCCTTGTGTTTTAAAAAATACTTTATTATTTTTATTTTATGTGTATGAGTGTATTGCCT
>NW_008395674.1:0-237 GCF_000622305.1 Nannospalax galili
CTCCTGGGCATAGTTTATCAGGTTCTTAATCATTCCCTAGGTCACAGGAGGCTATATCTTCTTCTGGCAGGGTCTCCTTTTCCGCTTCCTGAGGGTCAGTACAACCATCTTTGTTGTGGTGGCTTTGGTTGAGTGGTCTGACATATCTGAGTGGCACCCATCCGGGGGAGGATTTATTTTCTGGAGAGACACAAGCATATCCTCATCCCATTGTTAGTAGAGGTGCTGGAGTTTTGC
>NW_008395675.1:0-237 GCF_000622305.1 Nannospalax galili
AAGGGTAAACTAAGAGTATTGTGAGCAGTCCAGGGTCCCCCACACACTGACTTGAACGTGGCAGGGGATCCTGAGCTGCGTTCTCAGCCTGTGCTGTTCTGAGGGCCACTAGAGCTCAGAGGCTGGTAGTCCACAGATTTCTGGGCTTTCAGTTGGAATTGAAATTGTTGAAACAGCAAAAAAGTGAGAACTCAACTTTTTTTATGATTCAGTTTCCCTACATTAAGTCTAATGTTG
>NW_008395676.1:0-237 GCF_000622305.1 Nannospalax galili
AATAAATGTTTCCAATAAAGTCATAACAGGTTTTCCATAGCAATTGATAAGCTGATGTTAAAATTCATATAGGAGTGAAGTGCCGAAATTCATCAAAATAATATTAAGGAATCAATGGAAGGGTTGATTTTCCCCCACAGTTATCTGCAGTGACTACGAATCCTAAATTACTAAAACAGCACAGCATACATACACGTAAAGATAAATTGACCTGCAGAGCCCAGTGCAAAGCTTCTC
>NW_008395677.1:0-237 GCF_000622305.1 Nannospalax galili
ATTTAGTACTCTTTTTATGAAATTAGGTGTAGCAGATTTTGGTGAATGTATATTCATATCTTCTTGGTCAAATGCCCCCTTCATCAGAATGAAGTAATATAGTTTATCTCTTCTGATTAATTTTAATTTGAAGTCTATTTTTTTATATTAGAATCACCACATCTGCTTTTTCTTAGTGCCATTTATTTGCAATGTTTCTTTTCATCCTTTCACCCTAAGGTTGTGCCTCTCATAGAA
>NW_008395678.1:0-237 GCF_000622305.1 Nannospalax galili
TTTGCTCCAGTCAGGATGCCTGGCCTTTTGGTGGCTTAGTAAATCCCTTTTTGAACATTCCCTTCCACTGCAGCTGTGTCATCTCTGGATGGCTACTTAGGGAGAGGATGGGGACAGGCGGGCTAAGAAAACCAGACTCCTTCTCTATGAACAGAACAATATTTACGAAGGGTAGAAGCAAGCACGTTCTGGGCCTCTCCCCTGGCTGGGGGCCTTTCTACCAGTCTCACTCCTTCC
>NW_008395679.1:0-237 GCF_000622305.1 Nannospalax galili
GTAACCTAGCAACCTGCTGAGGTGATTAGAACACAAGGACCCTGGGGGAGGAAGGAACACTCAAATCCCAAAAGTACATTCACAGATCTCTTTGAAATCATGGCTTATTATGAGGCCATTTAAAAGGACAGCAGAGGGGCTAGAGAGATGGCTCAGCAGTTAAAAGCACCGGCTCCTCTTGCAGAAGATCCAGGTTCAAATTCCAGCAACCACAAGACTGCTAATAATCATCCATAA
>NW_008395680.1:0-237 GCF_000622305.1 Nannospalax galili
GAGAAACTCATTAAAACAGTGGGGCTTCCTAGTCGGTGCCCAGGCTTAGAGGCGATTGCTGAGTCTCAGTGGCCATATAAGCCAACACAATGTTTTGTTTTCCCTAAATAATATTTTAATGAGCTAGAGTTGGACAATTTTGCTTTGCTTTTCCACTGTGTCTATTCTCGTTGCCTTTTCTCTCTTTTCTAATTATTTTGACATCTTTCCATTTATGGCCTCCTCAGTAAGAGTTAA
>NW_008395681.1:0-237 GCF_000622305.1 Nannospalax galili
GCCAGGAACAGATTCTCTCTTTTGAAGCTGTTGACCAGGAGTCCCATAGGCCCTCAAAAAAATACTGGCTATCACCCTTGTTCTTAGTTACCCTGCAGAATTTGATGGTAAGACCCGATTGCTGAAGATACTGCTTATGTGAATCACAGAACATACAAGGAGAAATCAAGCTGATACTGACCTCAAAGCTTCATCTCTCCTGGCTACCTTTCATAGTACTGCAAGGTGCTGTGCATG
>NW_008395682.1:0-237 GCF_000622305.1 Nannospalax galili
TTTTTTAAAGTTTGCTGCCAGGACATATTCAGCAAACACAATGATCAGAAACCATATGCACATGAAATGAACTGGCAGAAATCACAACCCTCAATCTACACTCTCAGAGAAACTTTCTTCCACATTAAGACCATTTTCAGAGAATGGTTATGGTACAGAATTATGACCAAGTGCAGCTCCTCCCTTCCTTGATCCGAGTAAGCCAGACCTTACCACTGGAAGACCAGAAAACTGCTA
>NW_008395683.1:0-237 GCF_000622305.1 Nannospalax galili
CAATGTTACAATATGAATTCCCAATATTACACTTTGCCCTCACAATGCTCTCTCTGCCATCACAATCGCCATTGTGTCGTTACAATGATCCATTGTGCCATCACCACTCTCAGTATGCAAACACGGTGCTCAATGTCCCCTCACAATCCTCCAATATTACATCTCAAGGCTCCAATGTGTCATCAGAATGCGTCAATATGACATCACAATTCTCAAATGTGCCAACACTATGGCCCC
>NW_008395684.1:0-237 GCF_000622305.1 Nannospalax galili
AGTTTTTATAGTAACATTTAAAGAAACACTGTAACTCAGGGCATTTCCAAATGCGTTGGTGGAAGGCAGGTGGGTAGGTTACAAGAGAGGTGGGGAGTCTCTGCTACGGACCTATCAGATGACATTCTTAGCCCTTGGGTGGTAGAAGTTAAGGGTTCTGTTTGTACATTCCCAAAGGACTTACCTGATAGTCAGGAGATTGTTAGGTCACACACAGAGATGAGCAATAAATGACTG
>NW_008395685.1:0-237 GCF_000622305.1 Nannospalax galili
CTGTTTACAGTTTGATATGTGTGCTTGTAGTCATTTGAATAATATAAATGCATTACTATAATCCCAGTACTCGGCAGGTGGAGGCAGGAAGATCAGATCAGAAATTCAATGCCATCCTTGGCTATATAATGAGTTTCAGATCAGCCTGGGTCACATGAGACCCTCAACAAAATAAAAGAAGAAAAACAAAAGCAAATTCACATAACTACAGCCAAATGAAGTTTTGCACACTTACAA
>NW_008395686.1:0-237 GCF_000622305.1 Nannospalax galili
TATTTTTCAAGCTAAAAAAAGGCATTCATTTAAACTGATATTTCTAATTCAGTGCCAAAACCATGTAATTTTTAAAAATATTCTCCTTTCAAATAAATATTTTTCCTAAAATGAAGATCATGGTCCTTATTGTATTTCTCATTTAAAACAAACCATACTTATTATTACTATGGGCCTGCACATGGGTACGTGATATGGCTGGGTGTGCATGTCATTGCATAAATGTGGAGGTGAAAG
>NW_008395687.1:0-237 GCF_000622305.1 Nannospalax galili
GAAAACATGTGAGAAATGGAATCAATGTGCTTATCCATATTCAACTCACAATATGTTTGTTCCAGCTAGGTAATTTTCTCTGAATTTATGTTGGGGGGAAAAAGTCAACATTCTTAAAATTATCTTCATGAGGCTAAAGACACGGCTTAGTGGTTAAGAGCAATAGCTGCTCTTACAGAGGACCCAGGTTTGCTTCCCAGAACCCACATGGTTACTAAAAACTGTCCCTAACTCCAG
>NW_008395688.1:0-237 GCF_000622305.1 Nannospalax galili
AGGTGTGGAGTTGCTAGCTGGGCTCTCTAGGATTTGTGGGACAGATGGAAGATCTCTGGCAGGTGATAGGAAGGGCTTTGGGGAGTCTGCAGTGAAAAGGGGGTCTGGAAAAGATGTATGGAGTCTGAAACATGGTAGATTGGGCTTTGGAGAATCCCAGTTGGGGAGGGATTGAGAGAAAGAGGAACAGAGTGGCTTACTTGTGTCAGACAAGGGGCATTTGGATGTGTCTGGCAG
>NW_008395689.1:0-237 GCF_000622305.1 Nannospalax galili
AAATGTGGCAGTTTCCAGTCATTGCCCCAGAAGAAAAGCATTAAAAAATAATATCATGCCACTATTTTGTCTCTCTGTCTCTCTCTGTTTCTGTGTCTCTCTGTCTCTCTCTCTTTCTCTCTCACTCCCTCCCTCTCTCTGCAACCTAGGTTTTGACAGGAAACTGTAACAGCTCACTCAATACTGTTCTGCCTAGAAGCATTTGCAGTTGGGCGATGAAGGGTTTAACTCACCAGG
>NW_008395690.1:0-237 GCF_000622305.1 Nannospalax galili
GCCCTCCCCCGACCCCAAAGTTATACAAGCAATAAACAGTTGCTGGGGAGAATCTAGAACCAGTCCAACTGTCTACAACTTGGGCTGGGATCTTCAAGGATACAACTTTTGTGAGTTACCAAAGCTTGGGTGGGCTTTTCAATGGTGCAACTACCTTTGAGTCACCCATCCTGCTATAAGTAACCTTTCACCCACATTCCTATAATTAACCCCAACAAACTCATTTGTTCACTCACT
>NW_008395691.1:0-237 GCF_000622305.1 Nannospalax galili
ACTATGAGGGCAGGTGACACGACCATGTGCACAATTAAGAGGCAGGTGACAAGACCATGGGCACATCAGAGAGGGCAGGTTACACGACCATGTGCCAGACTAAGAGGGCAGGTGACATGACCATGTTCATGTAAATGAGGGCAGGTAATACGACCATGTGCACGTCAGAGAGGGCACGTTACACGCCCATGTGCACGACCAAGAGAGCTGGTGACACGACCATCTGCCCATCAGAGG
>NW_008395692.1:0-237 GCF_000622305.1 Nannospalax galili
GCTTGGCTTGCTACAGAGATGGTGGCAGGATGGGACATCACTGCAATCTTCGCAGCGGAAATGAGATCACTGCACGCCGCCGCCAGGGGGCGGAGGATGTACGGGGCCGCCGTCCCCACCCCCGCCGCCTCCTCTTCCAGTCCAGCCGCCGCCGCGGTCCACAGTCTGCGCCCCTGAGTCCAGGAATTGGCCACTGAGCATCGCCCCGCGGGCCCCGGCCCCCCGCGCTAGTCCCGG
>NW_008395693.1:0-237 GCF_000622305.1 Nannospalax galili
GGAAATGCTGGAGTAAGGGGATGGAATATTGAAATATGGGCTCTGCAGTCCCAATAGGAAGTCATAAGCCTAATGTGATTGTATAGAGATGGCCTTCTATGGAGGTCCTGAGACATACTTAGTAGAACAATGCCGTGATAGCTAGGTCTATGACTTCTGTTAGTACTGCCTAACAGAAGAAGCAATTGTGAGTCATGGACCCTGAGCAGGGATTCCAGCCTGTATTCCCTGTTTCAT
>NW_008395694.1:0-237 GCF_000622305.1 Nannospalax galili
ACAGAACATCCCAAACAATCTTATTCATCTTTATGCCCGTATCCCAAATGGTACCTTCCCAAACCCCCACCCCCACCCCCACTGGAGCCTATGTGCTCTGTCATCCCTGTTACCAGTCCACTGTGTTGTCAGTCCCCCAGCCATTCCCCAGTGCAAGTCCAAGAAACCATGCCAGACAGGAGATACCTTACTTTGAGTCATTGGCCAGGGTGGCCCAAGAGACTCCCAGACAGTAAC
>NW_008395695.1:0-237 GCF_000622305.1 Nannospalax galili
GAGGAAGAGGAAAGAGGAAGAGAAGGAGGAAGAAGAAGAGGAGGAGGAAAGAGGGGGGGAGGAGGAGAAGTTGAAATTGTATCATGCCAAAGATGTAGGCTCTCTGAAATGGTAGAAGGTGCTGATGGCTGTGTAGCAATGTGTCACTGGTGACGTCTGTTATCAAATTTCAGATTCGCGAACTGTCTTTCTCCAGGTCATTACAAATCCCGCCCTTGTTCCTGCAGGCTGCAATCT
>NW_008395696.1:0-237 GCF_000622305.1 Nannospalax galili
TTCTCAATTCACAGGAAGCCAAGAATAAGCTAGATCTAACTAAGGTTGCAACGAAGCCAGATCTAGATTAACTATAGATGAGATTCACCTGGTTTGCCAGCCCAGCCACCACACAGGAAGACAGGTATGTCTGTCTCTAGGAGAAAAATTAGTAATGTCAGCCTCCATTTTTCTAAAACACCAGATATTTAGAGTCTAATTGAGACTCATGAAGAGTTTAGTTATGAGAGCTTGGTA
>NW_008395697.1:0-237 GCF_000622305.1 Nannospalax galili
TGAACAAACATCTTTTTACCACTGATAAGGAATCAATGGCAGACCAAAGAAATATACTATCAAAGTCTTACAGTGAACCAATGAGTTTTGTGGGAGTTACTTACAGGGGCATAGGTGGAGCACTGCTTATAGAAGCAAAAATGACTTAATAACAGCTCCATCACCAAAAGCCAACCCCAGCATGGATAAGGATTCTCGAAAGCTGGGAACTTGGAGCTCACTGCACAACTTTCAGCC
>NW_008395698.1:0-237 GCF_000622305.1 Nannospalax galili
CAGGACCTGATGACCAGTGGTCTCTGACTGCTTTATGTCACTTCTTAAATTGTATGACCATCCTAGAAGACCAGTTGGGTCTATGAACAGTAGGCCGTATTGTTTCTTTTCTGCAGATTCTTTTTTGGGTATTCCAAAGTTCCTGAACACTTGTGTTTACATGTAAATAGTAATCTGATGAAAAAGTTGAAATGAATCTATTACTCTTGGCTTATTCAGAAGTAGCATTGTCTCAAA
>NW_008395699.1:0-237 GCF_000622305.1 Nannospalax galili
GTGACCTTGTGATCGTTTGAATGAGTATGTTCCCAATAGACGCCAAGTATTGGTGTCACCTTGCTGAAGGAAACATGTCACTGGGGCAGATTTTGAGAATTCTTAGGCCTTACCAGATTTCCAGTTGCTCTGTCCTTCCTGTGCCTGCTTGAAGATGTCATTTCTGGGCTTTCTGCTCCTGCCACCGTGCTGCCATGTGTCCCCTGCCATTATGAACTCTAATCCCTCTGGGACCAC
>NW_008395700.1:0-237 GCF_000622305.1 Nannospalax galili
GCTGTCCTGGAACTCACTATATAGACCAGGCTGGCCTTGAACCCACAGAGAGCCTCCTGCCTCTGCCCCCCGAGTGCTGGGATTAAAGGCGTGCACCACCACACCAGGCTCCCAGTTGGTTGGTTTTAAGACAGTGTCTCACACTGTAGCCCAGGCTATTTTGGAATTCACTATGTAATCCAGACTTCACATTCACAGCAATCCTCTTGCCTCAGCTTCACAAGTGCTGGGATGCAG
>NW_008395701.1:0-237 GCF_000622305.1 Nannospalax galili
ATGGGAGAGATTTTTAAGATGGAAAAATAAATAAAAGCATGACTTTATTGTGATAAGTCTCTAGAAATGGGGTCAACAGGCCATGGAAAGCATGATGCAGAGATCTTAAAGTTCAGTGCCTTGCCACAACAAGGAGAGGAAGATCATCCCACACCTGTAATCCCCTCCAAGGCTCAGGGGCTTTTGTCGATTTGGTTACCTGGAAATGTCCTCAGGCCACTATGCCAGCAAGCTATA
>NW_008395702.1:0-237 GCF_000622305.1 Nannospalax galili
GGCTTTTGACTGCATACTGGCCATGCTGCGGTGAAGTCCTTGCTGAGGGAATATTCAGAAGTGAAGAACTATCCCACTAACAACTCTGTATAAATACAACAATTTGTTAAAAAGAGAATGGGCTAGCAAGATGGCTCAGCAGGTAAGGGTGCTTGCAACCAAGCCTGACAATCTGAGTTTAGCAGGAGAACTGACTCGCTAAAAGTTGTCCTCTGCCCTCCACATGCAAGAGGGCAC
>NW_008395703.1:0-235 GCF_000622305.1 Nannospalax galili
ACACACACACACACACACACACACACACACACATATGTGTATCCTGAGTTCTGAGATTATAGTGGGTATCACATGCTTGGCTAGACTGTAAAAGTTTTGTAGTGAGGCTGCTTACTGCTGGGGCCCGTTTTCCTCTGCCTGTTCTCTTCTGTTCCAGCTTGGAGTCTTGCCCCAGGCTTTTACATCATTACTCTCATCTTCTGCATCTTGGTCCCCATACGCCTCAATTCCCAGG
>NW_008395704.1:0-237 GCF_000622305.1 Nannospalax galili
AATTGTTTAGTCATATAGTAACATTGTGATGGCACATTGGAGCAATATAATTGTAAATGGGGCCGTAATTTTAGCACATTGGAGCATTATGACGTGTCATTGGAGCATTGTGATGACAAATTGGAGCCTTGTGATGTCACATTGGGGGACTTTGAGAGGAAATTGAGCACCGTGTTTGCATAATGAGCATGGTGACGGCACAATGGATCATTGTAATGACACAATGGCCCATTATGA
>NW_008395705.1:0-237 GCF_000622305.1 Nannospalax galili
AGGCTCTAGGCCTGAACGTTCAGTAAGTTGCCCTCTCCCTGGACCCAGAAGGAAACAGCCAAACCCACACAGAAGTTGCTGCAGCAGTGTCTTGATGCTCCAATACAGGTGCAGAAAATAAGCTCTCACAAAAGGGAAGAGGTTTTTAAAATTGCAAAGATTTGGTTTTTAAGCCACGTAAAAGTTATTTGAGTCATTTCAGTCTTTAGAAATGTGACCTTCTTTAAAGTATTCTAT
>NW_008395706.1:0-237 GCF_000622305.1 Nannospalax galili
TGCCCTCAGTGTCCTCACTGCCCTCACTGCCCTCACTGTCCTCACTGCCCTTACTGCCCTTACTGTCCTCACTGGGCTCACAGTCATCACTTCCCTCACTGCTCTCACTGCCCTCACTGTCCTCACTGTCCTCAATGCCCTCACAGTCCTCACTGTCCTCACTGTCCTCACTGTCCTCACTTTCCTCTGCCCTCACTGCCCTCACTGTCCTCATTGTCCTCACTGCCCTCATTGTCC
>NW_008395707.1:0-237 GCF_000622305.1 Nannospalax galili
GCCTTTATCATTGTCTTCTCCTATTTTCTGTATTTGTTTAATGAGTGTTTGATAGGAACGTTCAATAATCCCTTGACCTAGAGGATTGTAAGGAATAACAGCTATATACCTAATATTTCAGCCAGAGCAAAAATGGCTGAAGGTAGCAGAAACATAACAGGGACCACTATCTGATTTTATTTGCCAATGAACTCCCATAAGGACAATGGCATATTTGACAGTCCTTAGGGCATGAGA
>NW_008395708.1:0-237 GCF_000622305.1 Nannospalax galili
TGTCCCATTCCGTGTCTTGGTGCCCCAGACACCTGGGGAACCACCACTGCTGCCTGGTCCTTTGCATCCAGACCAACTCAGTTCCTTCTCAAGTCCCCAGGGGGCCCTGGGCCTGCCCTGCCCTCACCTTCCTCTACATCCCTGGGCCTACACAAACCAACCTGCCAGCCTCTTTCTTGGACGCCTGGGCTAACCTTTCCTCTTCTTGATCCTTTGCATCCAGACCAACCCAGCTCC
>NW_008395709.1:0-237 GCF_000622305.1 Nannospalax galili
CCCCCCCCCAGATAACAGTATCATTACTGCACCAATATTAGTTTTCCATTCCAGTCCTTATGGTTATCAGGCCTTAGAGATGGGTTGGACCATTGATTGTTTTTCTCCCTTATGTGTTGTTAGTACCTTTGTCAAATATCAGGTGGTTGAAATTGCATGTACTCAAGTTTGGACCTTCTATTGTGCTCCATTGATCTACATGTCTATTTCTGTGCCAGTACCATGCTGTTTTTATGA
>NW_008395710.1:0-237 GCF_000622305.1 Nannospalax galili
TTGTCACCATGTTCAAAGTGCATACACAGTGTTCACTGTCCCCACACAACCGTGCAATGTAACATCACAGTGTTCCATTGTCCCATAATAATGTTTCAATGTGACTTCACAGAGTTCCATTATGACATCACAGTGCTCCATGATGCCATCACATTGTTACAATATGACTTCACAATGATCCCCTGCGACATCACAAGGCTCCAATGTGACATCACAGTGCTCCAATGTGCCAACACT
>NW_008395711.1:0-237 GCF_000622305.1 Nannospalax galili
GGCCAACCTAAGTTCACAGTGATACCCTGCCACACCAAAACCACCTGGTCATGTGCACATGAAAACACAAATATAACTAAATAAAGAATTAAAAAGACCTACCCATCATTTTCTAGGTATTTTTCTGGTATATAGATCTCCAGGTTTGAAAAGTCAATAGGACTGAACATAGTAACACATAATGCTTTATTGGTCATGCACATGGGGCTATAAACAAGTTCAAAGACATTTCTGAAA
>NW_008395712.1:0-237 GCF_000622305.1 Nannospalax galili
AGTTTGAGGCCATACTAGCTACACAACATGACTGTGCCTCTAAAACAAAACAAAAAACAAAACAAAAAAACTTGGGAGGGAGGTAGGGATTGAGGAGTTAGTGTATAATGGATATGGAACTTTTGTTGGGAAAGATGAAATAGCCCTGGGAAGGGATTGATGGTGATGGTTGCACTACAATGCTCAAGTGTTCTTTTTTTGTTCTTTTGTCTTTGTTTTTTGAGACAGGGTCTCCCC
>NW_008395713.1:0-237 GCF_000622305.1 Nannospalax galili
TTTGAAAGACTAAGGAGATTTGCCTTCTTCGGAGTAATTCCAGATGGAAGGGGGCAGGTCAATGGAGAGAGGTTACACAAGGAAAGATTTTTTAGTAAGTTTCAAAAAAAAAATCATGTTAATAAACCTGATGCCACGATGACTGGGTTGTCATGGGGACGTGTAGGGAATGTTCTGTCCTGGTCCTTTTTAAACAGAGATTAAAACCTGCCAGGCATACTTTATAAGACGAGGAAA
>NW_008395714.1:0-237 GCF_000622305.1 Nannospalax galili
CTACATCCATGCTGAGAGGTTTAGTTCAGTGATAGAACACTTGTTTAGCATGTCAGATCCCTGCTTAGATTTTCAGCACCACGAAGATTACATCTAATAAATCACAAAATTCGGTCAATACCATGACTAACTTTCCTACTATAGTTTGCCATTAATTCATCCCCAATAATCAGCTGTGTACTTACATTTGATAAAAAGAAAATACTAGAGTTTACAACTGAGCAACATCTCTTGAGT
>NW_008395715.1:0-237 GCF_000622305.1 Nannospalax galili
ATTCCCTTTAGGACTTTGAACATAAATGCATGTTGAATTTTGTCAAAGGCCATCTCTGTGTCTATTGAGATGACCAATAGCTCTTAACTTTTACTCCATTTACATGATTTATGACATTTATAGACATGTATATTGAATCATCCCAGCATCTCCGGAATAAAGCTTTCTTGAACATGGTGGATGATGTTTTTGATGCGTGTCTGTATGCGGTCTGCAAGTATTTTGTTGAGAATTTTG
>NW_008395716.1:0-237 GCF_000622305.1 Nannospalax galili
ACTCATTCCCTTAAAGCCTCTTTTTCTCATCTCATGGGTGTCTTTTCAATTTCCTGTCTTTCTCCCACCCTTACTTCCTTGTGTATAGACTTTTGATATCTTCAATTTATGATAGGATTATTAGAAAATAACCCCGCCATGAACTATGGAGCTTCTGCACATAAAAATATAAAAGTGTGGTAGAAACACAGTGCCATAGTCTTTAAGGCTGCTTGCAATGTTTCATACATTGCATAT
>NW_008395717.1:0-237 GCF_000622305.1 Nannospalax galili
GTCGCCTTTAACTCTGTTCTCTTTCCCTTTTCCCAGAATTCCTCTCCTAAGGACCAAATCCACACTATTTGTACTAAATAAAATACAGAATGTCTCAGAAAGAAAAAATGAAGGTCTGGGGATATAGCTCAGTGATAGAGTCTTTGTTTAGCATGTAAGAGGCCCTGGGTTCCAGCACCAGCACTAAAAAAACAATTGCCCACTACTAGTGAATTTTATTTAATCACTTCCAATGCA
>NW_008395718.1:0-237 GCF_000622305.1 Nannospalax galili
CACAGTGGCTGTTGGAGAGTTGGAAAAATCAATAGAGGACTTGAGTTTATTGGGTCTGATCTTATGACTCTATCATGAGATAATTTCTAGAACTGAAAATCAGAAAGTGAAGCAAACCCACGAGCAAATACAGATTTTGTCATAACTGCTTCACCACCTCCCACCTCAGACCCATCCTGCCTGTGATTCTACATGTTGAATCTTTCTATTCCAAAACACGCACTATGCACCACCCCC
>NW_008395719.1:0-237 GCF_000622305.1 Nannospalax galili
TGGGAGATGTGAAGGAAAAGTAAAGGTAAGAGTAGTTAGTATTACAGTTTCCAGGCAGGGAACCAGAATATGTCCAAAATAAAGTCCATTGGAATATTTTGATGAGGGCTTCCAAAGGCATCCATCTAATGGGTCACTCCTCATTTTTCTTTCACCTGCCAAAGCTGGACTGATGACTGATGAGCTCAGGATTTGTTGTCAGGTACTTTGATAATGGTTGGAGTGGCTAGAATCAGC
>NW_008395720.1:0-237 GCF_000622305.1 Nannospalax galili
TTGCTAGCCTTTGCTCATGGCTATGAAGGCAGGCCTGCTGCTAGTCCTAGTAGGATGCACCTCAATCCAGTTAGAACAAGGACACATAATGATTAAACCTCTTTTCCCAGCACTTAAGCAAGACTTATTTCTAGGTTTTTAAGTGATCTGTATTTAAACATGATGGATGGAAACTGTACTCTCTTGTATTTGTAAGGAAATATGCTAATTATTTTAAACTTGAAACTTACTTCCTTG
>NW_008395721.1:0-237 GCF_000622305.1 Nannospalax galili
CTGGATTCTTGGTTTTACCAATGAGATAATTTATAGGCAGACATAAAGGTGAGTAAATGGAAGTTTATTTTAAGAAGGTGAAATCATATGAGATATAAAAACCAAATAGCATTGGCATCAACTTGCACATGAGGACCATGCTGGCAAAGGAGGGCTTGCTCCTTTCATTTGGTAGCAGATCCTATTAAGGTGTATCCCAGGATGGTAGATTTTGTTTTTATCATATTTTGTTGTAAA
>NW_008395722.1:0-237 GCF_000622305.1 Nannospalax galili
TGGAGATAACTTTCATGACCATATACATTGGTTCATGCTGAAGTTTAACCACGAACTACCTCCACATTCATATGGGTGTACTTTCTGATAAGCTTTTTGAATGAGTAAACATAGGCATAAAATTATTAACTAGATTGGTATAAAAATGCCCTAAGTGTGTTTCATGCATTTGTATAGAACAAAGGATTATTTGTCTACCCTTCATATTGTTGCATTTATAAATATGATGAAGATGTA
>NW_008395723.1:0-237 GCF_000622305.1 Nannospalax galili
TAGAACTTACTGTGTAGTTCAATCTCACAGAGATATGCCTTCTTCTGCCTCTTGAGGGCTGTAGTCTCTTCTTAATAATGTATGTGTATATACTTTAAAAAGCTTCTACAGTGGTAGGATTCCTATGGCTTTTTCTAAAGACTTCAGTGTTAATATCCCTATCCTATACTCCCTTCTCTGCCCTAATTCCCATTCCCACCCCATTTAATACTTCCTATTCCAATATTCCCCTTTCCC
>NW_008395724.1:0-237 GCF_000622305.1 Nannospalax galili
TAGGAGCCACTTTAGTACAGCAGCTTTTCCCTTTTCTTAAGAGGACAAAAAATGAACACTTCCTGATCTAGATCCTGGCTGGCACATGGAACAGAGCTGGGTTTACAAGCCCTTGTTTTCCTGCTTTCCCCCGCCTGTTTTTTTCCAAAAAGCTTCCCACCTTCTGCACCCTGAAGCCTCCATATGTAAGTCCCAGCTCACAATCCATGGGCTGACATTTTCCCTTCCCTGAAGGGA
>NW_008395725.1:0-237 GCF_000622305.1 Nannospalax galili
TAACCAGTTCTGTAATTTTGTAATAGTCTCCATTTGTTACAAAAAGAAACTCCTTTGATGAAGTGTGACAGGTACATTTGCTCAGGCTAGTCAGGCACTCTCTCTGGCAGCCAAGGCCCAAGGAGAACCTAAGGGAACAGAATTTGTAAAAAAAATTTTGTGTTTCATAAGTTTATGAAAATGCAACAGATGAGTACTGATCTAAAATTAGAGTGTGCCTGCATTTGGTTGATTAAT
>NW_008395726.1:0-237 GCF_000622305.1 Nannospalax galili
ACTCCTGGAAATCCATACCCAGACTGCAGATCCTGGCAGTGGTATATCTGCTCTGGGGGGGAGAAAACCTATCGTTGTGGGGGACCCCCAGACTATTTCTGTGCCAGTTGGGGTTGTGAAACTACCTGGTCTGACCCAGGGTGGCCTGGGAATGGGCACAGAGGTAATGGTCTGGTAATTTTTCAAAGAACTCGGTTTGGTTGGTCCAACATAACTATCAGGTTCACTGATGCAGGA
>NW_008395727.1:0-237 GCF_000622305.1 Nannospalax galili
CTTAAATGCTGAGGATATTTAGTTAGGTGGTTGTGTATTTCTATTCTCCTGTTTGTTACCTGCAATATTCCTGATGATAGTTTTTCAGAACATCTCTGGCATATTTCCTTTAGAAATCTTAAACTGACTGCTCATGTGGTACACAGTACTCTTCAATTTGGTGTATGGCAATTCACTCAGTGGGTTCAAAGAGGCCTGAGAGATACACAATCAGTGATTTTTTTCCATTTATCATAG
>NW_008395728.1:0-237 GCF_000622305.1 Nannospalax galili
TTTTTCTTCAGAAGATAAAGGTTATGTTAATGGAGCTTCTCAGAGAAGAAAATAGATGCCAACACAGGAGAATGCACAAGTATTTCATTAAATGTGTGCATGGAAAAGGAGGCAGGGAGTTCAAAGAAATGTCAGACTAGGAGGTAACTCAGATCCTGTTTGAAGAAGTAATGGAGAGGTTATATGGAAGCTTCTTAGGCTATTGGGAAGTTTCAGGAAAATTCAGCAAGACTGGCA
>NW_008395729.1:0-237 GCF_000622305.1 Nannospalax galili
CTTGATAACTAGCAGTTTGAGTGTAAGGTATGTGCTTCTTGTTTGGGGTATTTTATACTTTTTATCCAAATGTTCATCTTTCTATTCATGGATGCGGTATCTCGTAAATTAAGCATATTGGTTCTTGACCTGTAGTTTGCATCATAAACAGTCCGCAGTGCAATGGCCCCAATGGAGTCCCCCCAGACTGTAACAACCAAAGAAACTCCATTTTCTTCACTTTGTGTAAAGCAGCCA
>NW_008395730.1:0-237 GCF_000622305.1 Nannospalax galili
GCCCTAGCCTGGGAGCTGTTGGAGACTGATTACTGCTGGATAAGGGAGACTAGACATTCCTTAAGATCTCTAGATAGACTTAAGGAGTCTATCTAGCATTTGCACTGAAGGACATCTGGGTACAAATGCTTGACCTAACATGTATAGTAGAATACATGAGGTTCAGTGGAACTCCAGTTCTAGGCAAATCTGAAGCCCTCTTCTGACCTCTGTGGCATTGCACAACACAGGTGCACT
>NW_008395731.1:0-237 GCF_000622305.1 Nannospalax galili
GAAGATGAAATCATGAAATTTGCAGGTAAATGGATGTAACTAGAAACTGTTCTACTAAGTGAAGTAACACAGACTCAGATTAAAAAATCAATGTATGTGCTCCCTCACATGTGAATCCTAGAACCAAATCCTGATGAGTGGGTATGTATCCAGACATAAGCACAGGAACCAGGGAGGTAAAGGAATAGAACCTGAAAGAGAAGAACAGTAGGAAACAGGCATTAATAACGGAGATAT
>NW_008395732.1:0-237 GCF_000622305.1 Nannospalax galili
GCAATTTGACAACATATTTGAGCAAAATAAAAATAGTAAGTTCCACCTAGGTTTTATGATCTCCCAAGCTACAGCTTTTGATCAAGTTTACAGTACCAAGCAGGGATTCCCTCATGTGAAGCAAGCTTCAAATCCAGGTGGAAAGTCGTTTATATCCCATAAAAATTATGCCACTGTTTCACCAGGGGGCACATCTTTCCTGCCAGATTGTTATTGTAGCAGGCAGGGTCTAGAACT
>NW_008395733.1:0-237 GCF_000622305.1 Nannospalax galili
ATTATATTGCTCAAATGTGCCATCACAATTTTATAATATGGCTTCTCAATGTTCCATTGTGCCATCACAATGCACATATATGCCATCACAATGTTAATTGGGCCAATGTGATGGGCAATTGTGTCATTACCATGATCTGTTGTGTCGTCCTCATGGTCCATATGCAAACACGGTGCTCCATGTCCCCTCACAATCCACAAATTTGATGACACAATTCTCCAAAGTACCATCACAGTG
>NW_008395734.1:0-237 GCF_000622305.1 Nannospalax galili
CACCTGATGCTAACACAATCTAAATGGGTTTAGATCGGGCTTAATTTCCATTCTTTCATATTCTCCCAATAAAAATTTAAGGAATTATAAAAATGGAAATTTAACCATTTCTACACCTTATTCTCTCTGAAAATGACATGGCAAGCTCTCTTAAGATCCTTGTACTTCCTCATTAACTTTACTTTAGAAAGGCTCTTACAATTGGATTTTAATTTTGCTAATCCAGGTTAAGCCTGA
>NW_008395735.1:0-237 GCF_000622305.1 Nannospalax galili
AGTGAGGGAGATTGGCTCTCGCTTGAATCTGATGGGAGAGTTTTCAAAATATCTTAGTACTTCCCCATCTTGGTGCCAGTAAATTCTGGGCCACAGTTGAATCAAAACGCAAAAATCCTTGGATGTATTCAACACTGCAGCTGACACACAAGGGGTAAGTCCTGTACTACATGCCCAATAGGAGCCATTTGGAGGGACTAGGTAGTAGCTGCCTGCTGGCACCGGGACCACCTCGCT
>NW_008395736.1:0-237 GCF_000622305.1 Nannospalax galili
CTCCCTCTCCCAGCAGCTATGAGTTGCTAATTGGTCCTCAGCCAGGGCTGGAGCCTCTTACCCTCTTTCCTAGCCCTTTGCTAGGATTTTGTCTGGCCTCGTGCTTACACACACGCTGTCACAATTGAAGTTTTACTTTTTCTAATGAGCAATCTGTACGGGATGTTCAGCCATGTATACAACAATCTACACAGGGTTGTTCAGACCCCTACATGCCCCCCGCCGTGTGTTTTCTCT
>NW_008395737.1:0-237 GCF_000622305.1 Nannospalax galili
TCTGCTTCCTGCAGAAGGTGGGAAGATGTATTTTTTTTTAAGTTGGGGGGGCAGGGGGGAGTGGGAGAGCTGGACTCTTAAAATCTGTTCTCTTTAGAGATCAAAGGGGAAGCCTGCCGTGTTGGCCAAATGGTGGAAAAAAAGTCTGCTTCTCTTGACTTCAAAGACCAAGGCGCTTATCAGCTCGGTTCCCTTTTCTCAGGAGCTTGAGAAGTCCATGAGATCCTGTTGGTGAGG
>NW_008395738.1:0-237 GCF_000622305.1 Nannospalax galili
GGAGATAAGAAAGAACAGGGTTATAAGTGGTACAAGATTACTCTTTAAATATGCAGATCATTTGCCTAAGGAGTCAGGAGACTAAAAAAGAAAAGTAGTTTCTTCAACACCTTCCCCTTCACTCCCTTTGCAGCAGGTTCGTCTCTTGCTCTAGTGCTGTGCTTACTGACTCAGGAAGCAGGTCTGCAGGATGCCTTCCCCACATCTGCTCATCCCTGATGCCACCTTACCCTGCAG
>NW_008395739.1:0-237 GCF_000622305.1 Nannospalax galili
TGTGTGTGCGTATTTGCCACGGCGTGTGTATGATGGTCAGACAACAATTTTGTGAAGTCGCTTTTCCCCTTCCACTCTGTGTAGCCCGGGAATTGAACTCAAGTCTTCAGGCTTGGCAGTAAGCACCTTTTCCCACTGAGCTATCTGGACAATATTCTTGTGGGCTGGGGATTTGGCTTGGTAGTGACCACAAAAATAAATCTATAGGTAGATACATATCTTATAGTATGATTGAGA
>NW_008395740.1:0-237 GCF_000622305.1 Nannospalax galili
CATGGATCATTGTGAGGTCACATTTGGGGACTGTGAGGGGACATTGAGCACCATGCTTTCATATTGAGCATAATGACGACAAAATGGATCACTGTAATGACACAAATGTGCATAATGGTGGCACAGTGAGCATTGTGATGTCACAATGGAACATTATGATCTTACTGTATCATGGTGATGGCAAAATGGATCATTGTGATATCACATTGGAGAATTCTGTTGTCACATTGGATCAAT
>NW_008395741.1:0-237 GCF_000622305.1 Nannospalax galili
ATTCTAACACTAACTGTATCCCTAACACAAACCTAAACCTAGTGTGAAGCTGGCTCTAAACCTAACACTAACCCCTAACATAATCTTAGCCCTGATGATAATCCTACCCCTGCCCTAATACTTAATGTAGACCTAAACCTAAACCCAACCCTAAACCTAACATTAACCCTAAATACAGCAATAGCCCTAACCTAAACTTAGCATAACCCTAAACCCAAATGTAAACCTAAGTCTAAC
>NW_008395742.1:0-237 GCF_000622305.1 Nannospalax galili
GGAGTCACAGGTGGTTTTTACCTGCCATGTGGGTGCTGGGAATGAACTCTGGTCCTCAGCAAAAGCAGCCAGTGCTCTTAACTGCTGAGCTACCTCTCCAGCCCCAAGGCCAGTTTCTTGACCTTTCTGAACAAAATAATAACATTAAAGTAGCAGCAGAGAAAACTGCTCAGGAGAATAGGATGTTTGGCCAGTGTGGAGACCTAACATTCCAATTGGGATAGATCAAGCACCTGG
>NW_008395743.1:0-237 GCF_000622305.1 Nannospalax galili
CCACTTTTGAAAGAGATGTATCTTTGCTCTAGAAACTGTTATTGAGTATGTCAAAGGTGTAATGAAATGCTTTTAAAAAAGCCAGATGTACTCCTTATGTAAAAGGAATTTTTCCCTTTGGGATCTTGTTTGGGTGATCTCCACCCCTACTTCCTGCTGAGGGGAGGAAAACTTGGTGGAAATATATAATTACAGCCTTTTACAGTCATTGCAGGCTCTGCAAAATGCTCTGAGCCA
>NW_008395744.1:0-237 GCF_000622305.1 Nannospalax galili
CCACTTTCTCCCACTGAGTTATTGGCAAAGAGCTGAACTTGGTGGTGTATGTCTACAACCCCTTCCACTTAGGAGGCTAAGGCAGGATGATCAGAAGCTCAAGGCTAGATGAGGCTACATAGTCAGTCAAAGCCAGCTTCTCTACAAAGTCACCCATGCTGCAGCCTGACATTTTCAGGAGCACTTCCTCATCTGTGAAATGCTGTCCTGCCTTGCCTGGCATTTGTGATTCAGCCC
>NW_008395745.1:0-237 GCF_000622305.1 Nannospalax galili
TCTTTGTATGTGACTGCCATATCCCATGTGACTGCTAGTTCCTTGGGATGTGTGGGAGACAGGCTTGAGCCTCGGGTGAAAGTCTTAATGAGAGCCATACGGCAGGCCTGAGGCAACAGCCAGACCCCTGGAGCCACCAGGAATGCCTTGTGACAATTGCTCCTATTGGCAGATCATGAGACAGAGGCCTAGAGCTCGCCACTCCCTAATCACCACCCTTGAGATTCCAAATTGCAA
>NW_008395746.1:0-237 GCF_000622305.1 Nannospalax galili
TAACATTTTGATGGCATCATGGAGGACTGTGATGGCACATGGAGCGATTGTGTTGGCAAACTATAGCATTGTGATGTCACAATGGAGCATTGCGATGTCACAGTTTAATATTTGAAGTCATATTGTAACATTGTAATGGCATATTGGAAGAATATAATAACATGTGAGGTGAAAGCGTTGGCACATTCAAGCATTGTGATGTCATATTGGAGCACAGTGAAGTCACAATGGAACACT
>NW_008395747.1:0-237 GCF_000622305.1 Nannospalax galili
ATAGTACCAGGTGAGATTAATTTGATAATATCGTGTATTGATAAAAACAGTATCAATAATAATAAAAATTATTAATGAGATATTGCATATCTTCTTTCATAAAAAGCCATACAAAGGTTTGGTATATATCTTATTCCGTACCACATCTCAAATGTCTCATCTCAGACTAGCTATATTATAAATGCGCAGGGGTCACATGAGGTGACTGGTGACTATACTGGGCAGCATATCTATACA
>NW_008395748.1:0-237 GCF_000622305.1 Nannospalax galili
AGAGTCCACATTAAACTTCTTAATGAAACTCAGAAGAAACAGAAGTATTGCCTTTAAAGTCAGACTTAAAACAAGGATATTTCTATCACTGATTCTGTTTAGCATTGTACTGAAAGTCCTAATCATCCAGTAAAATAAAACAAAGATTTGGGGCTAGAGAGATGACTCAGCAGTTAAGAACACTGACCTTGCAGAGGACCCAGGTTCGAATCCCAGCACCCACATGGCAGCTAACAA
>NW_008395749.1:0-237 GCF_000622305.1 Nannospalax galili
GATT
This sequence comes from Nannospalax galili, assembly GCF_000622305.1. Lineage (NCBI taxonomy): Eukaryota > Metazoa > Chordata > Mammalia > Rodentia > Spalacidae > Nannospalax > Nannospalax galili. The sequence continues at coordinate 5 of NW_008395749.1, forward strand.
ACTCCCAAGATAAAAGTGCCACTACTGCACCAATGTCATTTGCTGTCATTTGGGTTTTAGGCCTTGAAGCTGGGGTTGGACCATCGAATGATGTTCTCCCTTAGCAACTTTGGCGGTACTCTCCAAAGCCATGAGAGCTAGCCTTCATGGGAGGTGGCTTCCAGGTCAGTTCCAGCTCTGGCTGCTCCAAATCCTATGTCCAAAGTATGTCCTGTCTTCAGCAATAGGGTCTT
>NW_008395750.1:0-237 GCF_000622305.1 Nannospalax galili
TGTCTGAGGATTAGATGAAGAAAAATACAGAAGTTGTACTTTCTTTAGTTATCAGAGAGTATCCAACAGTGGGCTGAAAGATGAATTATAAGATAAATAATGCATCAGCCATTAATTGCCTGTAGCTCTCCATCTACAGATATAACCTTGTGAAATTCTCCCCCAACCATGTCAGCATGTCAGTCCGTGTCACTATGCAGCTTGCTTAGGCAACCATGTTATTGAGATTTCATGGGT
>NW_008395751.1:0-237 GCF_000622305.1 Nannospalax galili
CGAGCATAACTCAAACATTCACATTCAATACATACATAATCCTAACACATGCAGTGTCCAAAAATAAATTTTTAGAAAGCTGTCAGTTTGATATTGCTATAGAGTGTTACATAGCTCAGGATGACCTTAAAATATGCTGTTCAAAGGCCAGGCGTGGTGGTGCATGCCTTTAATCCCAGCAGAGGTAGGCGGATCTCTGAGTTCAAGGCCAGCCTGGTCTACATAGTAAGTTCCAGG
>NW_008395752.1:0-237 GCF_000622305.1 Nannospalax galili
CAGGCGAATATGAATGATATTTGTAAAGTTTGAATAAAATGCTGTTTACTCTCTTTGAAAAAAAAGAGTGCTTCCCGGATAGTGTAGAATGCTGTTGTAACAGGTCCTACGGGGTCAACAAGCTCAGGGGAGTTTCCTTTAGAGGTTTCATAGCACAGCTTTGCCAAGAGGGCAAAATTAGGAATCCAGGTGCGCCAGTACTCTGCAATGTCTAGGAAAGACAGAATTTTCTCTTTG
>NW_008395753.1:0-237 GCF_000622305.1 Nannospalax galili
TAATTTTCATCTCTGGAACCAACTTTAAAGATTAAGATATGATAAGGTAATATATGCTAAGTAGACAGCCACAAACATCCACATTGTAGTCCCTTTAAGATGCTGATATTATGTTATGACAGGTGTCTGTAGTGACACCAAATGCCAGAATATTAGGTAAATTAAAATTTTGAATTAATAAGTATTGCAATGAAATCATGTGCCTTCATTAACTTGCAGTGGGAATGAGGCTTTCAT
>NW_008395754.1:0-237 GCF_000622305.1 Nannospalax galili
TGTCTGAGGATTAGATGAAGAAAAATACAGAAGTTGTACTTTCTTTAGTTAGCAGAGAGTATCCAACAGTGGGCTGAAAGATGAATTATAAGCTAAATAATGCATCAGCCATTAATTGCCTGTAGCTCTCCATCTACGGATATAACCTTGTGAAATTCTCCCCCAACCATGTCAGCATGTCAGTCAGTGTCACTATGCAGCTTGCTTAGGCAACCATGTTATTGAGATTTCATGGGT
>NW_008395755.1:0-237 GCF_000622305.1 Nannospalax galili
ACCATCTGCTCGTTAGAGGTGGCAGGTGACATGACCATCTTTATGGCTGAGCAGGCAGGTGACACGAGCATGTTCACGACAGAGGGGGCAGGTGACACGACCATGTGCCCGTCAATTGGGGCAGGTGACATGACCATCTGCACGCCAGTGGGGTAGGTAACACGACCATCTGCACGTCAGAGGTCACAGGTGACACGACGATCTTTATGGCAGAGAGGGCAGGTGAAACGAACATGT
>NW_008395756.1:0-237 GCF_000622305.1 Nannospalax galili
AGCTCTCCACAATCAGAGAGGAAATTTTAGAAACTGAAAACCAAAATTTCCTCGGGGGATGACCTGGGTTTATGGATTTTAGTGGCTTCCCCTCTCCTAATTCCAATAGATCAGTTTAAAGAAGCAAAGGCTGATAGGCTTATGGCTTCAAATGTTGAGGTGTCCACGTCTGGCCTAGGTCTTAGCTGAACTGGTTTGGACTCGTTTTTCAGACAGAAAACACTGCTAGCCAGAGGG
>NW_008395757.1:0-237 GCF_000622305.1 Nannospalax galili
GCTTCCTGACTGTGGATGCCATGTGACCAGCTGCCTCCTGCTCCTGCTGCCCTGCCTTCCCCACCATGACGGACTGTAACATCAGACTGTGAGTCAAAACAAATCTTTCCTGCCTTACACTGTTTTTGTCAGGTGTCTTGTCACAGCCATGAGAAAAGTAACTAACACAAGAGGACAAGGAAGAGGAAGCAGCTCAAGTTAAGCTCAGAACCACTCGGCACAGTGTGTGTGTGTGTG
>NW_008395758.1:0-237 GCF_000622305.1 Nannospalax galili
AAAAGGGTCATTTCAAAAAGCAGGAGCCATTATCCTCTCCTGATCACAGTGCAAGCTTTTAATTTCATATACACAGACCATCACCATGGCAGTGACTTTGGATTTTGCCAACTGAGGGAATGTTGGGTGACCTTTTCTCACTGTGTTTACAGTTGACTCACACCTGCCCTCTGAAGGTTTAGGAAGGGAGGGAATCAACACGGAGCAGGAGGCAGGTGGCTGCAAGCTGGTTTTCAC
>NW_008395759.1:0-237 GCF_000622305.1 Nannospalax galili
AATAAATTAACAAGGGGCTAGAGAGATGGCTCAGTAATTAAGAGCACTGGCTGCTCCTGCAGACACTGGGTTTGGTTCCTAGCATGCACATGGTGACTAACACCTATCTGTAACTGCAGTTCCACAGGATCCGACACCCTCTTCTGGCCTCCGCAGGAATTGCATGCACATGGTGCACTTATACACATGCATGCAAACGCTCACATACATAAAATAAAAATTAATTAGTGAAATGCT
>NW_008395760.1:0-237 GCF_000622305.1 Nannospalax galili
AGACTCTTGTTAGGTTAACCAGGCTCCATAGACACAAATTAGAGTCTATAGTCCTTAATATATATACAATAGAGTACATTAAATTGGGTCTGGAGAAATAAGGGGAGGTGGGGTTGAAGAGGGGTTCTAAATGACATCAAATTATATTCTATGAAATAAATCTCAAAAATTTAATTAAAATGCTAAAATGAAATAAAGTAATATTTAAAAATTAAAATTTAAATGAACAACAAAAAA
>NW_008395761.1:0-237 GCF_000622305.1 Nannospalax galili
TTGGGAATTTTCCAAGGAGAAATCAAAGTATGTATCTCTACACAAGAAAATGTATGTGAATATTATTTGTAACATCTAAAAATGGAAATAACCCAAATGTCCATTTACAAATGAATGGACTTAGGTAAGCTTTAGTACCCCATGTGTTAGATGGGGTGAATATGACTCAGCCATAGACCAATCTTTGGGATGGATACAATATAGATGAATCTCAAAATATTTAAGATGAATGAAGCC
>NW_008395762.1:0-237 GCF_000622305.1 Nannospalax galili
GTCAACAAGCCCAATTGTGAAAATGTTTAACTCAGCTGACGTCGTGATGTTGGTAGTCCCTTCATGGAGAAGGGTCTGCTGTATAGCATCATCTTATCAAAAGGACCTGGAATGTAAAAGGATTTGATGCTAGGATCCACATATGGGGGAGAACATATATGGTTTGTTTTTCTGAATCTGTGTTATTTCACTTAGTATAACAGTTTCTAGGTCCATCCATTTATCTGCAAATTTCAT
>NW_008395763.1:0-237 GCF_000622305.1 Nannospalax galili
TTGTGATGGTACAATGGATTATTGGCAAGTCATATTGTAACATTGTGATGATTTTGGGGCAATATAATGGCACATGGGGCCACAGTGTTTGCAAATCGGAACATTGTGATATCACATTGGAGCATTGTGATGTCACACTTTGGGACTGTCATGGCACATGGGGCCATAGTGTTCACATATTGGAGAATTATGAAGACACAGTGAGCACCATTGTAGCAAAATGGAATATTGGGAAGT
>NW_008395764.1:0-237 GCF_000622305.1 Nannospalax galili
GGTTAATGCTGTTGTAATGAAATGCTTCTTTTAATTAAAATTTAAAAAATGTGATGTTTTAGGAATATCATGTGATATTTTACCAAGCATAGTCATTGTATATATAGTATGAAATTCAGGGTAACGCATTTATTTCTTCAAACATTTATAATCTGTGTGAATCTTTTTTCTAGCCCTTATGAAATATGTAGTACATAGTTTTTATATTCACTGTGCAATATATTTTATATTATAATA
>NW_008395765.1:0-237 GCF_000622305.1 Nannospalax galili
CTCATTCTAGAAGTTATTTTTACAATCATATATTCAAAAACTGAGTAATTCCGAACTCAGTTTTTGAATATATGATTGTAAAAATACCTTCTAGAATGAGTTTGAGATTCTGGTTTAGTTAACTTTGAAATGGCAGTCACAGACATACTAAATCATTGCTCTCAGAAGTGGCTTCAAATTGAAACTCACACTGTGATAGCCTCTGTAGCTCTGATATCCAGTACGGCCACTTTACCC
>NW_008395766.1:0-237 GCF_000622305.1 Nannospalax galili
CATACCATCACAGCACCCAGGGACCTCTGCTAGCTGGAAAACTCGGGCCCTACCTCCAGTCCTACGGCTCCATGTCCTATACAGGGAGTAGGGCATCTACCCAACAACCAGGGATAGTAAGGGTGCTAAAGGAGATTCAGCCCACAGTTGTCCAACCACCTGTCTGCACCTCTACAAACTACTACTCAATGCCCGCTGAGCATTCAAAGCCTCCGGAAGCATAAGGGATCTCGAAAG
>NW_008395767.1:0-237 GCF_000622305.1 Nannospalax galili
TTTTTTTTTTTTTCTTTTCCTTTTTTGGTCTTTTTGAGACAAGGTTTCCCTATAGCCTTAGCTGGCCTGGAACTTGTTTTGTAGACCCCAGCTACCTCCCAGAGTACTGGGATTAAAGGCGTGTGCCACCATGCCTGGCATTATATATAGGTTTTATAAATTGGCATAGTAAATAACTCTTTTGAAATTATTTTTATTTTATGTGTATGCATGTATTGCCTGCATGTAAGTGAGTGC
>NW_008395768.1:0-237 GCF_000622305.1 Nannospalax galili
GACTATATGTATGTCAGGTATCCAGCCATGTGTTCACATACAAGGTGTGTGAGCCCAACCTCTGAATTCAAGCCCCCGATTATCACTGGACTCACTGAATGATGGAGGAAATCATAGTTCATGGGCGAGCTTGGCTTCATCATTCAAACCCAGGAGGTGGTGATAGGCATTTTCCAGTTAAAAACGGAACCCCAGGGACCTATCTCCTTCAATGCGTCATTGGCAGAACCAAGATTT
>NW_008395769.1:0-237 GCF_000622305.1 Nannospalax galili
TTCAGTTTTTCTGTATTCTAGACCTTTTGAAGGCATTTAGGATTTTGTTTTCACTCTTCTGATTTTGTTTGCTTATGATGTTTAGATTTAGTTGGCCTTTGCCTCCAGACAATACTCCAATACTTAAACCTGCATTTTCTGTGGCTTCTTCTCTTTATTTCCACCTTGCTGCCTTTTAGCTTAGTAATTTTATGTGCATCTGATTGTAAAGATGCTGAAGATAGGAAGCATTTTCTC
>NW_008395770.1:0-237 GCF_000622305.1 Nannospalax galili
ATGAAAGCAAAGCCTCTGAGATTGAATACAAGCTGGGGAAGGTCAATGACCAGTGGCAGCACCTCCTGGATCTCATGGCATCCAGGTAAAAGGGACTGGATTCAATAGGACACATGCATGCATAATGCCAAAGCCTTTCAGCCTGCGCTCCCTTCCGCTAAAGGGAATCCATTAACTGGTGATCTGGTCCTGTGCCTTCCCTACTGTTTAGAGAATACTTGTGCTGTTCCCACAAAT
>NW_008395771.1:0-237 GCF_000622305.1 Nannospalax galili
GCTTCCCAACATAATGCTTCCCAGAGGCACCTACCTTGGAGATCAGGGTTTCTTACTAGGCTCTGGAACCTGATGTCTTGTGATCAAGATCTGTCCCTCAGATTTCTGGAGAATGGAGAGAGAGAGAGCATACCCATTCAGCAGTAGAAAAAAGGGGTGGGGGATTGCTCAGTAGTAGAGTTCTTGCCTAGCATGCATGAGGCCTTGTATTTCATCCCTAGTTCCCAACCTCCTCAA
>NW_008395772.1:0-237 GCF_000622305.1 Nannospalax galili
TACATATGTATATGAACCATACATACATATACACATGCAAAATATAAAAATATGTTACCACAATAGAACTATGTTTTTGGGTTAGCCTAAATCTGTGTTTCTGGAAAATGGTCACATGTATTTGTTTGCAAAAGACACCATTCTTTTACCTTTTAAGATGAGAGAGATGTGATTTTCATAGGTATCATTTTAGATAGAAAAAACAAGAAAGGCCCATCTAAGGATGCAATTTTAACT
>NW_008395773.1:0-237 GCF_000622305.1 Nannospalax galili
TCATCTTACATGTCACCTATAGAACAAAACTACTTCTGGACTGTGATGGTTTGAATGAGAACGTCCCCCCATAAGCTCCAAGCATTTGAGCATTTTACCCCCATTTAGTGGTGCTTTTTGGGGGCGGGGGTCATGGAACTTTGGGGAAATTTTGTTTGGGGAACTTCATGTCAATGGGGTGGGTTTGGAGAATAGAGAGCCGTGTCCCACGTCTAGTCTGTCTCTGCTTCCTGTGCC
>NW_008395774.1:0-237 GCF_000622305.1 Nannospalax galili
GTCTGTAGCTTCTGGGGTGTTCTGCCTCCCCTGGACCTAGCGGAGACAGGCCGACCTGTCTGTGTTCAGTGGCTCATCTCTTGTCGTGTCCCAGCAGGTTAACCTTCTCGCTCCCCTGTCTTCTTTAGCAGCTCGGCGTTTGCGTCTTAATCAGAGTGCGTGAGAAATGCAGTTCATCACGAGGCAGGTGGCAGTCCCTTGTGATGCCCCAGTTAATTAAGGCTGAGTGCTGAGGGG
>NW_008395775.1:0-237 GCF_000622305.1 Nannospalax galili
CTCCAACCACACTGCCTGTCCTACCAGTGCAAACACCAGATCTGGGAAATTCCATATCCTCAGGGAGTCAGGCCCAGTAAGCTGACCTTGCAACTGCCCATGACTCAGGCACATCTCTCACAAGCTCTTCTCAACTCCTTTCACCATCTGACCTTCCTTTTCCTTTCACTTCAGCTTCCCTCATTAAAATATTGAATTCTAAAGCTGGGCATGGTGGCACACGCCTTTAATCCCAGC
>NW_008395776.1:0-237 GCF_000622305.1 Nannospalax galili
CCTGTCTCTGCCTCTGGAGTGCTGGGATTATAGGTGTTCACCATGTCTACTTGTGTGGTGCTGAGGATCAAACCCAGGGCTTTGTGCATGGTGACAAGCACTGTGCCAACTGAGCTATGTCCCCAGCCCCTAATTTCTTATGTTTTATGTAAATACTTCTGCACTTGAGTCTCATCTGACTTGAATACAATCTCCAAGAGTGGCTGGAAAGATGGTGGTGTGTCTAAGAGCATAGAC
>NW_008395777.1:0-237 GCF_000622305.1 Nannospalax galili
TGTCCATCAAGTGATTAGTGGATAATGAAAATGTGATGCACACATAATGGAACTTTACTCAGCCATAAAGAAAAATGAAATTATGAAATTTTCAGGAAAATGAATGGAACGGGAAAATAATATATTGAGATGAACCAGCTCAGGAAGACATTTACCTTGTGTTTTCTCTCATATGTGGATCATAGCTTCTAATTCCTTTTTAAATATTTTATTCGTTATTTTTATTTTATGTGTAAA
>NW_008395778.1:0-237 GCF_000622305.1 Nannospalax galili
TTTTTTTTTCTGTGCCAGGGGCTAGCACAGGCTAGTCAAGCACTCTATCACTAAGACCCAGCCCAGTCCTCTGAGTCTCTTAAAAGGCTGCCTTTGAAGCAAATAGTCATCAAGTGAGTCTAGAATGTCAGGCACTTAAGAGAAGGGATCCGGCCTTAGATATATTATTCCAGCCCATCATAAGACTCAACACTTCCTGATACTAGTATGAAACTCATTGTTAAAATTGGTTCTGTA
>NW_008395779.1:0-237 GCF_000622305.1 Nannospalax galili
ATGCTCCAATATAACACTATCGCCCTATGTACCATTGTATTGTTTAAATGTGCCATCACAGTGCTAACCTACGACTGCTCAGTGTTCCTTTGTGACATCACAATACTCCAATGAGACAATACAATCGCTCCCTGTGCCAATATATTGCTCCAATATGCCATCGAAAAACTAAATATAACTTCTCAGTGTTCCGTTATAACATCACAATGATCCAATATGCTAACACTATGGTCCCAA
>NW_008395780.1:0-237 GCF_000622305.1 Nannospalax galili
CTTTAACTCTGTATCTGAGAACCTCAGATTTCAAAGGCACACAGGGGTGTCCCCTCATTAGGACTTTCACAAACATTAACCTTATGAATTTTAGCCATGGCTCTCCCCAGCAGTATGGCCTTGGGAAGTCAACTCCTCCCTCTGGGGTCTCCTTACCTCACCCATAAAGGTGAACCAGCGTCCCTTAGACTCAATCAGACACTATCACTCTAGGAACAGGTACCTGTTCAGCTCCCT
>NW_008395781.1:0-237 GCF_000622305.1 Nannospalax galili
AACAAAGTTCAGAAAAACAGTTGTTTGTGTAAATAAGCAGAGGCTGTTTACTCAGATAACTAGGAGCTGTTTACTTAGACAATCTGATCTGGGTTTTTGTCAGTTAATATTAGTTTTCCTCCTAAATTAATTTTGGTTTTCCTCCTTATTCGGGGACCACTGAAGGAGGGAATCTTAAAATACTAAACCTATCGTTCTGGCCCACACAATGAGTGGTGGGACTCCAGAAGTTTCTCC
>NW_008395782.1:0-237 GCF_000622305.1 Nannospalax galili
AAAAAAAAAAACTTAAAAAGATTTTTAATTAAAATTGGTGGCTGGCGGGGAAAATGGCAGCTTTGGCCAAGAGTGGCGCTTGGGGTCGGGGAGGCAGCACTGAGGAGGCTTTTATGACCATCTACAGTGAGGTGAAACAGAGAGGAGAGACTCGGTTCTAACATCCAAAAATCAGATTGAAAGGTTGACCCGTCTTGGTTCCTCTTACTTTAACTTGAACCCATTTGAGGTTCTTCA
>NW_008395783.1:0-237 GCF_000622305.1 Nannospalax galili
GCCCATTGGTAGATACGCTGTGGCAGACACACTGAGGTCGCTGTTTTGGAAGAACTTAGAGGCCTGGGAAGGTAAATATTAGAGATGACCCTGAGATGCTGGAGTAGAATTGCGGGAGTTGGCTTGAACTTGCGTGTTTTTCTTTTTCTTTGTATTTGTGCACATGTGTGTATGCGTATGTGCATTTCTGTGGGATATGCATGTTTGCCCGTAGAGGGGTGTGTGTGTGTGTGTGTG
>NW_008395784.1:0-237 GCF_000622305.1 Nannospalax galili
ACCTGTGCCTTCACCTGGGGTTTGCGTCCTCTGTAGCCTTACTTGTCTCTGCCTTTTGTCTAGAGCCTCAGCCCAAGTCCTGGCCTTTCTCCAATTTCAGTTTAAGATCAGGAAAGCTGTAATGACTGTAATGACTGCCCTGCCCCCATGGGCCCTTGATAAAATGTTCCCCACCAACTGCCCTTTCCCCCACCTTTTCCTCCTCCACTGGCTTTATTCCAGATCAGTGGCACAATG
>NW_008395785.1:0-237 GCF_000622305.1 Nannospalax galili
CACTCCCTTTTAAGTTTAGAAACTGAAATAAATATTACCAAATCCAATAAATAACATATATATTTTATGATGAAAAACTGTTAATGTGAGTTTTTCTAGAAGCACATTAAGTTATATGTGATCTTTAGAGAGGATTCTGTTCAAATTTTTCTAAATGCCTAAGTTCTATCACATGTTGTTGAATCTGTGAATTTTCCTTAATGGCTTATGCCTCCTGTCCAAGATGGTGCAGAATGC
>NW_008395786.1:0-237 GCF_000622305.1 Nannospalax galili
CTCTAAAATTCTAAGTATCATTTCTTCTCTTGTTTTTACAGAGCTTAGTACACAACATGGACATGCTCGACAGACTGAGAGTCTAGATAAGGGGATGACTACATTTTGTGTTACATGAGGAACATGTAACTTTAGGCCAGGAGTTAAATGCTGTCATTTGTATGTGGAGTGCCTCCTCAGTGTCCATTTGTCAAAGGCTTCATCTGTATTGTGTGTTGCTATTGAAAAGGGTAGAAC
>NW_008395787.1:0-237 GCF_000622305.1 Nannospalax galili
AAACAGGTTCTCAAGAATCTAGTCTCAATTCCAACAAAAGCCCACCATGTTCCTCAGAAGAGACACATTCAACCTCACAAGTACATCATAAGACTGAGTTTATAAAAAGGTTTAATTCTACAATCTTTGAAATTCTGATGCAGAACCTAAAGGCTCGCTCTAATTTGTGGATCCTAGCAGCAAATGCTGGATATGTACTCAAAGGAAATGAATTCAATATGGGCTAGAGATATAGGC
>NW_008395788.1:0-237 GCF_000622305.1 Nannospalax galili
TTTTTGATTTCTTAATTTTATATTTTATTATTTTATTTTATTTCAGTATGTGTATGAGTGTATTGCCTGCATGCATGTAAGTGCACTTATGTCATGCAATGCCCAAAGAGTCAAGGAGTACAAGTAAGTGTAAATATAGGGGGAAATACAGTCAATCTCATTTTTTTTCTTTTGGTCTTTTATACACAGGGTCTCCCTGTAGCTCCAGCCATCCTGGAACTCACTATGTAGACCAGG
>NW_008395789.1:0-237 GCF_000622305.1 Nannospalax galili
CAATGGTGCACAAATCACGTGGGATACACAAGCAATCAAATAGGGCAGGGAAGCATCATAGCCAAGTCCAGAGATGGAGAACGGTGGGCACCAGGCGGTGGAAACAGTCCAAAAGTGCAGGCACAAAAGAGCAGGATGATGACATTAGTCGGTGCAATGTGATGACACAGGTGGTGAGGAGGCCGAAGATTCAGCCAAGCGAACGAGGCGTTCAGGTACCCAACGTGCATTGTCAGC
>NW_008395790.1:0-237 GCF_000622305.1 Nannospalax galili
TATGACTTCTGAATATTCCCTTGTGACATCACAGTTCTTGATTGTGACATAACAGTGCTCCAATATGCCAACACTATGGCCGCACATGCCATTGTATTGCCCCAATTTGGCACCACAATGTTGCAATATACCTTCACAGTATGCCAATACTTTTGCCCCATATGCCTATATATTGCTACATAGTGTCATCAAAATGTTACAATATGAATTCACATTGTTCCTTTGTGACATCACAAT
>NW_008395791.1:0-237 GCF_000622305.1 Nannospalax galili
TAAGGTTAGAGTTAGGGTTATGGTTAGTGTTAGAGTTAGGGTAGGGTTAGGGGTAGGGGTTGTTGGGGTTGGGGTTAGGTTTAGGGTTAAGGGTTAGGGTTAGGCTTAGGGCTAGGGCTAGGGCTAGTGCTGGGGCTGGGGCTGTGGTTAAGGTTTTGGTTAGGGTTAGGTTCCTGGTTCAGGTTGGAGTTCAGGCTGGATCTTGGGCTGGGCAGTGGTTGGGGTCCAGGTTGGGGT
>NW_008395792.1:0-237 GCF_000622305.1 Nannospalax galili
AAAGGATGGAGCCATGGCCATATTGGAACTCAGAGAGTGAAGCATGTGGCTTGCCTGGGAGCAGCAAACAGTGGGGAAAGATGGCATGCACAGAAGCCCCGCCCATCTCTGTCTACATATGGTGAGATGACGCACTCAGACTTTGGGTTGAGATGGTGAGTGAGTTACTCTCAGCCTCAGAAGTTTAGAGAGAGAATAAAAAGGAGATTCTAACTTGTGTAAGGTTAGAGGACCAGG
>NW_008395793.1:0-237 GCF_000622305.1 Nannospalax galili
TCCTCAAATGTGACATCACCATGCTCCATGGTGCCATCACAGTTTTACAATCTAACTTCACATTGCTCCATTGTGACATCAATATGATCCAAAGTGATGTCACACTGCTCCAAGACTCTCGCCCCATGTGCCATATTAATGCTCTATATGCCATCACAATGTTACAATATGTCTTCACAATGTTCGATTGTGACATCACAATTACCCCGTGTGACATCACAATGCTCCAATGGTACA
>NW_008395794.1:0-237 GCF_000622305.1 Nannospalax galili
TTGGTAATTTTATGGAAACCCAGTTCCACTCTTTCCTCTCATTATTCAAAGGTTCCACTCCTTCGAAGTTTCATCCCGTCCTAAGACATCAGTTTTCTCTCGCTAAGGATAATTTTCATCAGCTACCAACCATGTAGTGGTATTTCCAATGGATTCATATCTTTTTCTAACCATTGCTTCAGTTTCGTACTTCTCACATTTAATAGAAAATTCTTAATTGTCTAAATCCCACATCCT
>NW_008395795.1:0-237 GCF_000622305.1 Nannospalax galili
TGCCATCCTCTGAAGGGATTACCCAAATTGCCAATAGGGAATATGGACGCAGACCGCTCTGGATTCTTCCATGCTGAACTGGGATGCAGGGTGTGGCAATTGGAGCACCCCTTCAGTGGGTCTATCTACAAGACTCCCAAATTGCATAACTATTGTCTGTCTCTAGGGGAAAAGAAAGTCTTTGACTCATGAATAGGAAATGTGAAGGAGAAGTAAAGGCAAGAATAATTAGCATTA
>NW_008395796.1:0-237 GCF_000622305.1 Nannospalax galili
AAGGAAACATTAACAGATTAGGTTAAGAATAAATAAAATCTAAATAGTACTTAAAATAATTCCATTATCTAGTTTCATTATAGGCAGTAATACCCTCTGTTGAAAGTAATTTACACCTTAGCTGTTCTCAACTGCATAGTGCCTTTATTATTAGTCTGTTATGTTGTTCTTCTCCTTGTCACAGGGTCAGGTGGCCAGCCTGAACCTGGAAAAGTCTTGGAGAACACATCTTGAGAT
>NW_008395797.1:0-237 GCF_000622305.1 Nannospalax galili
ACAGGACCCAGGCTAGGAGGAGAGACCAGCGGGGGAGATGGCAGGGTGAAAGAAGCTGGGGGAGTCAAGGCACGGAGGGAGCGATTGACTTACCCAGGAGAGAGAGGCCTGCTGGTCAGAGAGAGCCATACAATACATCTTAATCATTTTTAGACCTCTTCCCAATCTGCACGCCCCCCCCCCCAAACACACACTCATTTCATGCATTCTGTCACATATGTTAAGGTCCATCAAGTC
>NW_008395798.1:0-237 GCF_000622305.1 Nannospalax galili
GTCACAATGTAACATTATGAAGTCATATTGTCACGTTGTGATGGCACATTGGAGCAATAGAATGGCTCATGTGGCGATAGTGTTGAAACGTTGGAGCATTGTGACGTCACAATGGAGCATTGTGAAGTCATATTGTGACATTGTGATGGTGATTTGGTGCAATAGAGTGGCACATGAGGTAATAGTGTTGTCACATTGCAGTTTGTGATGTCACATTGTGAACTCATATTGTTACAT
>NW_008395799.1:0-237 GCF_000622305.1 Nannospalax galili
ACCAGAGGCTGGGTCTGACTCTGACTGGATCCTTTTGGAGTCTGTAAGTGGCCACGTGTCTTCACCCAGAGATGCCTTACATCCTCTTGTTTCCCTTTTCCCGATGTTCTGACAAACATCGAGGCTAATTACCAAGCTCTGTTACTTCAATGAGAACTGCAAAATGGTGATATTCCAAGTTTAGAATTCCTTTCATTTGTTTACTGCATATTGCTTACACTAGTCACAGTTATTTAC
>NW_008395800.1:0-237 GCF_000622305.1 Nannospalax galili
CCACCTGCTTCTGCCTGCTGAGTGCTGTGATTGAAGGAGTGTGCCTCAGTGCTCGGCCCAGAGAAGAAATCCTTAGGGTGTAGTGTGAACTACATTTTCTGATCATTTGGCCTTTCTTATCCCGGTCACACCTGTACTCTGCCCTAATGCCAGCCACCATTATGGTTTTCTTCAAACAAAAAGGAACAGGAACATGGATGTTTTTGGAGTTTTTGATATCACACTAACCACAGAGTT
>NW_008395801.1:0-237 GCF_000622305.1 Nannospalax galili
AGAGGGCAGGTGACATGACCATCTGCACGTGAGAGGGGTCAGGTGACATGAGTAAGTGCACGAAAGAGTGGGCAGGTGATATGACCATGTGCATGTTAGAGGTGGCAGGTGACACCACCATCTTTATGGCAGCGAGGGAAGGTGACACGATCGTGTGCTCGTCAAAGATGGCAAGTGACACGACCATGTGCATGTCAAAGGGAACAGGTGATATGACCATGTGCACGTCAGAGAGGG
>NW_008395802.1:0-237 GCF_000622305.1 Nannospalax galili
AGATTAATTATTAACCCTGGTTAATGTTAACCAGTATGTTGGTTGACTGTCGCCCATAGGTTTATTCCCATGCAAGCATATTTTATCAGAATTCAGGGCTTTTTTATTACCTATCCCATAATAAAAAGAAAATGACCCTCCTTGACTTAGCAGTCAAAAAATTATAGCTACAAGATAAAATGGGTAGTTCCAAAAGGGCTGTAGCTCCATTTCTTTTCTGAGTTGTATCTTGAATAC
>NW_008395803.1:0-237 GCF_000622305.1 Nannospalax galili
AGGGAGATGGGGGCAGGAAGAGACCCCAAGGGCTCCTGCGGACTGTAGGGGTCAAATGCTTTGGTCTGGTTGCAAAGGATCAGGAAGCTGAGAGGTCAGCCTAGCAATCCAGGAAAGAGGCTGACAGGTTGTGCAGCCCAGGAAAGCAAAAGGTGATGAGAGCCAGACCAGGCCCAGAGGGTTCCAACGGACCTCGAGAAGGAACTGTGTCCATCTTGTTGGAAAGGATCCAGAAGC
>NW_008395804.1:0-237 GCF_000622305.1 Nannospalax galili
TTTTCCTTTATATTTATATTTCTGAATTTTGGGTGTTTGATAAATTTTTCTGCTTTTGTGTTTGCTTTTGAGCAGCTGTGATACTTTATAGTTTACGTGTTCAGAAAGAAAGTATTTTTCTTTTCTTCAGAAACAATTTTATGTAGGAAAGTATTTTTAAAAGATTAGTGTATTGATGTGAAACTCATAGTTTTTCAAAGAGGAGGAATGGCCAGGTTAAATTCTCATTCATTCTCA
>NW_008395805.1:0-237 GCF_000622305.1 Nannospalax galili
GGGGCCTTTTGTACATACTATGGCGGGACCACCCATCTCCATACCATCATAGCCTCCTTGGGACCCTGTTTTTTCCATCACATTGAGCTTCAGGGTAGCAGACATTATCATTGGCTCATCCCCAGGCTTAGGACAGGTTGTGCATTTAGCACATATTTGCTTAGATTGACTAATTTCTTGAGCCAGATTGGTGGGATGAGAAGTGGGGGAGGAGGAGAAGGGGGAAGAGGAAGAGGA
>NW_008395806.1:0-237 GCF_000622305.1 Nannospalax galili
CACTGGGAATGTGATGGTATAAAATATAAGTTCATGCTGGATGTGTCTGGGGCTAATAGAATAGAGGAATCTTATGAGGAGACCTAGAAGTTCAGGCAAGAGATCAAGCCTGGAGATTTGAGAATTTTCCTTATGTGATTGGGGAGCACATCCAGAGCAAAGAGTAGAAGACTATCGGAGCTGGAGAGATGGCACAGCAGTTAAGAGCACTGACAGCTCTTGCAGAGGGCCTGGGTT
>NW_008395807.1:0-237 GCF_000622305.1 Nannospalax galili
ATTTCATCTCACAGTTTGAGGGTACAGTCCATCAAGGTGGGGAAGGCTTGATGGCAGGACCCTGAGGTGACTGGTCATGTTGTATCCATGATCAGGATAGAGAGATGACTGCTGGTGTTCCACTTGTTTTCTCCTTAAATACAAGACTCCAGTCCATGGCGTGGTGCTACCAACATTCAGGGTGGCTCTTCTCCCTTTGGTTAAACCTCTCAGGAAACTCCCTCATAGACACACCCA
>NW_008395808.1:0-237 GCF_000622305.1 Nannospalax galili
GAGTGTAAGTCTCTTTGCTTTAGAAAAATATGTGTTGGTTGTGTATCTAAGTGCCTGCTTTCTGTAGAAAGAATAGTAGTTCCAACAATGTCTTTATAATAGTGAAAACGAATGAACTGAAGCAATTGTATTAAAACTCGTTTCCTACGAATTGAATTCACAAGACTATTGCCATGAATGTCAGTGTCCTTGCTTTAGAAAAATATGTGTCAGTTGTGTATCTATGTGCTTGCTTTC
>NW_008395809.1:0-237 GCF_000622305.1 Nannospalax galili
CACACACACACACGCTCACGGTCCTAGCTGCTTTTGGGATTCAACAAACCTGTCTTTAGAGAATCACACATGATCATGATGCCGATCTGTGTCTCGCTCTGTGCGTCTTTCTTTCTCTTACACACACACACACGCACATGCACACACACACGCACACGCACACACACCACTCACACACTTACACACGCGCACGCACACACGCTCCGCAAGCTGTCACAGAAGCACCACAGCACCATG
>NW_008395810.1:0-237 GCF_000622305.1 Nannospalax galili
GAAAGTGTTTGGGATTTTCCAATGACTCAGAGTCACTTTGGGCATTTGTATGCAGGGTCAGAAGTGACAAACAATTTGCAGTAAGTGGGAAAGTCTTGAAAAAGAAAAAAAATTGTGAAAATATTTCTTAAAAAGTCAAAAGTATCACACTGAATGACACCCAAGGCCACCAGATACCCTCTTCTGTTCTTGTAAGTCTTCTGTCTTACTTCTTCTGATGGGGTGGATACATGATGG
>NW_008395811.1:0-237 GCF_000622305.1 Nannospalax galili
CAACACTATGGCCAAATGTGCCATTATATTGCTCCCTTGTGCCATCACAAATTTGTACTAGCATACTCAGCATTGTGATGACATAGTGGGGCATTTTGAGGGCACATTGACCATTGTGATGGCACAATGGGAATTTTGATGGCACACTAAGCATTGTAATGACACATTGAGGCATTGTGCAGAGATATTGTGCAATTTGATGGCATGGTGAATATTGATATGAAACATTGGGCATCG
>NW_008395812.1:0-237 GCF_000622305.1 Nannospalax galili
ATACAACAGAAAGACCCAACTTGGAATGATGCAGTCTGGACCAGGAGTTGCTTGCCCCTCGTTTTCCCTCACACCTGACTCATAGCTTGTCTTTGGAGTCCTTTCAATTTGTTTCTTTGCTTGTTTGTTCTGAGTCAGGATTTCACTATGGAGCTCTGGCTGGCCTCTGGCTCCCAAGTGCTGGGATTAAAGGCCTGTGTCACCACTTTTGACTTTTTGGTTTTTTTTTTTTTTTTT
>NW_008395813.1:0-237 GCF_000622305.1 Nannospalax galili
AATTGTGATGTCACATTGGAGCATTGTGATGACACACTGGAACATTGGGATGTCACAACGGGGGATTTGGAACTGACATTGAGCACTGTGTCTGCATATTGAGCACTTTGAACTACAAAATAGACCCTTGTAATGACATTATAGGGGCATTGTGATGGCACAATGAGAATTGTGATGGCACAATGAAACATTTTGAAGTAATATTGTACATTGCGATGGCACATTGGAGCAATATAA
>NW_008395814.1:0-237 GCF_000622305.1 Nannospalax galili
CAGGGATTCAAAAACATTAAATATTGTTACTGTGGACAGTAGAAATATAAATATTAGCTGTAGTATTTAGACTTAATAGTCCCACAATTTAAGAAGTCTATAAGTAATACATTTATCAAAATATGAAACATCTTAACTGAAAAATAGAGACAGTCACTTAAAAAAAATAATTGCTATTGCTCGCTGAAGAGAACTTGACCACAGATGAGCAAATTTTCAAAGATCATAATGGGGAGG
>NW_008395815.1:0-237 GCF_000622305.1 Nannospalax galili
TATATATATATATATATATATATATATATATATATTCATTCTACCTGTTCTATTTCTTTAGAGAACCCTGACTAATACAACCCATTTGTATATATTTGTATAAAGTGAGTATTCAGTTTATTAGTCCATTTATTGATTGAATGATTTGGTTGTTTGTATTTAATTTTTATAGTTCTTTATGATAGTTAAAAAGGTTCGGGTGTGGAGAGCAAGCAGATGGAGGAGGCACCGAGACAC
>NW_008395816.1:0-237 GCF_000622305.1 Nannospalax galili
CACATGGTGTCTAAGAACTGTCCTTAACTCCAATTCCAGGGGAATACAATGGCCTCTTCTTATCTCTGAGGCATTGCACGACACCAGTGCATTCGCATACATGGAGGTAATAAACTTGTACACATAAAATAAAAATAATATTAAAAAAATGTTAAAAAAGTTTTCCTTTTCCAAAAATTCTTCAGTAACTACTTAAAGATATAGCACTTTATTCCCATGAACTCCCAACAGTCTTTA
>NW_008395817.1:0-237 GCF_000622305.1 Nannospalax galili
AATTCAAGTGCACATGCACATGGCTGATTAATCAGAGTCATAAGGTTTATCGCTGGCAGAAGAAACAAATAAGCTTTGAATGGGGGATGGTGTAGAAAAGTTGGAAGAAAGCTCTCTACCTTACACAGCTTTGGAGAAGCTGAACAAAGCAAAGAATGAAGTGTAAACCAGAAATGAGCTAAGGCTAAAACATTACCTATAAACCACATTGTCCCATTTGCTTTCATGGGAGAAATC
>NW_008395818.1:0-237 GCF_000622305.1 Nannospalax galili
TGTGTCTGTGTCTGTGTCTGTGCTGTATGTATGGAAGTTGGAGGATGATTTCATGAGTTAGTTCTCTCCTTCCACCTTGTTTTGAGGCAGGGTCTCTCTTATTTCTGCCACTGCACTGTGTACTCCAGGCTAGCTGTCCTATGAGTGCAGCTGATTCCCTTCTTCTCTTCCATCTTGCCATGAGTGCTGGGATTACAGATGTGTGATAGAGCATCCAGCTTTTAATGTGGGTTCCAG
>NW_008395819.1:0-237 GCF_000622305.1 Nannospalax galili
TTCATTAGTCTGGCTTCTAAAGCTCTTAGAATTTGCCTTCACTATACCTTTACCAGGAATAATGGATATTTCCACCCAGTCAGATGACATGCTATTGCTCTAGAAATGTAAACATCCTCAGTCTATAGATTTGCTTAGTAATCACTCCATTTGTAAAGTCTGTCTTTCCATTACTCATATCTATCCCTTGAGTTATCCAGCAATTGTGTCCCAACTCAAAGGATGCTAACCTCAGCC
>NW_008395820.1:0-237 GCF_000622305.1 Nannospalax galili
TATCTAGCTTTAGCACAGCCTGTCTGAAGGATAGTACAATGTTCAACAAAATGAAAGAACATTCTCCCACACCATCCTCAAAAGAAAATGCTTCAATGCTCTCATTGAGGCCCTCCTGTGCACACCCTGAATTTACCAGACAATAGTCTCAAGCTAATACGTGGAGGCAGAAAGATGGTAAAAGACAGGGTTGGTACATGAACATAAGGAAACAAAGGCTGTCAGTCCACTGGAAAC
>NW_008395821.1:0-237 GCF_000622305.1 Nannospalax galili
AAAAAAAACCTATGAATTTGAGGCGAAAATGGGTTACATAAGGAGTTCCAAGCTAGACTAGGGTATACAGGGATATCCTGATGCAAAAACCAAAACAAAACAAAAGAGAAAAGAAAATGAGAGAAATGACAAGTCCAGTCCTGGGGTAAAGATTGGGATAGCTTTTTGTGCCAAAAAGTAAGAATCATGGGTATATGACACAAATAGACAGAAGTGTTCACTGGAGTGCACACCAGA
>NW_008395822.1:0-237 GCF_000622305.1 Nannospalax galili
ATGTGCATGTATGGGTATGTGTGCATGTGCATGCAGAGTGCATGTATGTGTGTATGTATAATGTGTGCATTATGTATATATGCAGTGTGTGCATGTATGTGTGCACTGTACATATGTACAGTGTGTGCACATATGCATGTGTGGCATGTATGTGTGCATTACATATATGAGCAGTATGTGCATGAATGTGTGTAGTGAGTGCATGTATGGGTGGTGTGTGTGTGTGTGTGTGTGTGT
>NW_008395823.1:0-237 GCF_000622305.1 Nannospalax galili
TTCCAATGTTTCATGTGCCATATCAATGCTCCAATGTGCCAACATTAAGGCGTCATGTACAGTTATATTGCTCAAGAGTGACATCACAATATTACAATATGAATGCACAATCTTCCATTTTGCCATCACAGTGCTCTTTGTGCCATCACAAATCACCATTGTGTCATTACATTCATCCACTGTGTCGTCACCATGCTCAATATGCAAACACGGTCCTCAATGACCCCTCACAATCCC
>NW_008395824.1:0-237 GCF_000622305.1 Nannospalax galili
CTCAAATGAGGATACAACTGCATGTCTATAAGTAAGGTGATTTTGACTGTTGATCAAATTCATTCAGAAAAACAATTTAGATTGGTGCCTACACATAAAATCATCTGATAAAGAGCAGCTTGTATATTTATTCTCCATTTCTGCCTCTGCTTATTTAACCATTTTCTTATTTTGCATATGAAAAGACAGATCTAATCATAGTACAGTTTCAAACAATAGATGGGTTCTCTGTGTCAG
>NW_008395825.1:0-205 GCF_000622305.1 Nannospalax galili
CAAAAAAAAAAAAAAAAAAAAAAAAAAAAAAAAAAAAAAGGAAAGACATATTTGAGGAAGAAGCATAAAAATTTATGTTAATTAGTAGAGGTAATAAATGTTACCATTGAAATCTACCTGATGTCTCTATATCCATACTCGGGAGCCAAGGATCTGTAACTGACTGTGACTAGTAATAATCAGACACATAGAGATTAAAGACACA
>NW_008395826.1:0-237 GCF_000622305.1 Nannospalax galili
GCTGGAGAGATGGCTAGCAGCTAAGCATGTGTACTGCTCTTGCAGAGGACCCAAGCTGGGTCCCTAACACTCATGTCTCACAACTGCCTGCAGCTCCAGCTCTAGGGGATCTGACATGCTCTTCTGGCCTCCACAGGGACCTGCACTCAGGGGCACAAACCCACACACAGACACACATGTACACACGTAATTTAAAAATAAATAAGTCTTTAAGAATTTCTTAGAGCTTTGGGGCTG
>NW_008395827.1:0-237 GCF_000622305.1 Nannospalax galili
GCAGCTGTTAAGTAACTAACAGGCAAGTAGTTTTTACAGTATGGACTCTCTGGACAAAGGAGTGACTCCTAGGCCTGGGGGATGTAGTGAGATGGCATGAGACTTCAACATGGTGGTCAGAGTGGTGCACATTTTAAAAAAACTCATGAATTGCCTATTTCTGAATTTTCTGTTTAAATTTTACACAGTGATTGTAAGTAACTGAAACTGTGGAAAGTAAAACAATGGATAGAGTGG
>NW_008395828.1:0-237 GCF_000622305.1 Nannospalax galili
TCTGAGTAGAGGGAACCACATGAAGACAGGAAAGGGGAGACTCTGGAAACATGTGGTCAAGATTTCAGATGTGCCTGAGCATGGATCCCAGTGGGGGGATGGGGAGGTAGAGAAGTGAGAGGAAGGGAGAGAGTCTTATGCCACAGTAGGGGCTTGGCCCTGTTAAAGGAACGATTACTAGACCTATGCCTTTAAAAGATCACACTAGCAAAGGGTTTCAGGCCAGTGACTTCAGGA
>NW_008395829.1:0-237 GCF_000622305.1 Nannospalax galili
CCATTTATTTTTCTCATCATATTTATTTTATACAGCTTTCTCATTCATCTCTGGCTTTGTCTACTTTAAGTTTTAATTTGCTGAATTATAAGTGCATGCACTATTGATTAATTTACTTTCATTCTCATTTTCTAATCAAAGAAAAATTGGTATTCTTGTTTACAATGTGTTTTAATAGTTGTCATGTCTATGTTGACTCAAAACATCTTTGGAAATGTTCTGTACTGTTTTTAATTT
>NW_008395830.1:0-237 GCF_000622305.1 Nannospalax galili
AACAACAACAACAAGAAAAAGCGCTCAGTGGCAAGAAGGGACTCTATCTCTAGAAGCTGTTTACTATGGGTACGATGGAATCTCAAACAATACTGGCCATGCCATTGCTCTTAGTTGCTAACCATAGCTAGATGGTAAGATCCTATTGCTGAAGACACTACATACATAAGCTATAGAAAGAACAAGGAGCAGTCAAGCTGGTGCTGAAATCAGTATGCTATTTGAATTGATACATTT
>NW_008395831.1:0-237 GCF_000622305.1 Nannospalax galili
TTTTTTTAACCAATGTACTATTTGCTTGAGGTTTGCAGTTTCAAGGAAGGGAAAGGGGGAATTACAAGGAAAGGGAAAGAACAGAGCTGAAGTTATACTTGAATTATGTTAAACCACACCATCTAAATTCACAGCACATGCTAGCACCTCCTTGGACTGTAGTATGTAGGTAGTAAGCATATATTTGGAATCCAGTTTTTTAAATTTTGTATGTATTTTTCTTTTAAAATATTTTTT
>NW_008395832.1:0-237 GCF_000622305.1 Nannospalax galili
CCATGCTCAATATGCAAACATGGTGCTCATTGTCCCCTCACTATTCCCCAATGTGGCTTCAAAATGCTCCAGTGTGTGATTACAATGCTCCAATATGTCATTACAATGCTCCACCGTAACATCAAAATGCTCAAATATGCCAGCCCTTTTGACCCATGTGCCATTATGTTGCTCTCCTGTGACTTCACAATGTTACAATATGACTTCTCAATGTTCCATTGTGTTATTACAATTCTC
>NW_008395833.1:0-237 GCF_000622305.1 Nannospalax galili
CAATAAAATTATGAGATATTGTCATTTACTGTGTATTTAGATAAGAAAACTGAGACAATTAAGTAATTTTCCATAGTCATGTGCCAGTAAGTATTGGGCACAAAATACAAATCAGGCCATGAACTTGAGTAGAATACATGGAACCACTCATGCATTGCTTTTCCAAACACAGCAGACCTTTTCCTTATCTTACAATACTTTCTGTAATTAATTTTGTTTAACATTCTCAGAATGTGT
>NW_008395834.1:0-237 GCF_000622305.1 Nannospalax galili
GTCACGTGGGCCGTGAGGTTTGCTCAGAGGTGCTCTAGTCTTGTTTTTCTTCTTTTCTACTTTTAACATTTTTACTGAATTTTTGTGCATTTCGCACAATTCATCTTAATTAAATTTAGAATCCCCCCACATCCCTGCTTCCCAGACCGCCCCGCCACTAGATCTCAAGTATTCTGTCATATATGATAAGTCCCATCCAGTCAAGCAAATCCATCCAGGTGTCCCTTGGTGCAAGTT
>NW_008395835.1:0-237 GCF_000622305.1 Nannospalax galili
GGTTTTGGTTCTTCGGGAGGCCAACATGCTTATCTGTCCCTTGGCCTACAAGACCGTCCCATGTTAGCCTTATCCATAGAAGGAAAGAGGTTCCAGGGATTATTAGATACTGGGGCTGACACCAGCATAATTTCTGCACACTGGTGGCCGTCCAAATGGCCTCTTACTCGATCCTCTCAGCCTTTAACAGGCCTCGGATATGAGGATACTCCATCACTGAGTGCTCGACCCTTGCAC
>NW_008395836.1:0-237 GCF_000622305.1 Nannospalax galili
ACGTGGTCGTGTCACCTGCCCTCTTTGACGTGCACATGGTCGTGTGACCTGTCAACTTTGAAGTGCACATCATAGTGTCACCTGCCCTCTCTGCCATAGAGATGGCCATGTCACCTGCCCCCCACTGATGTGCAGATAGTCGTGAACCTGCCCCTCTAACATGCAGACGTTCGTGTCACATGCCCCCTCTGACGTGCAGAAGGTCATGTAATCTGCCCTCTCTAATGTGCACATGGT
>NW_008395837.1:0-237 GCF_000622305.1 Nannospalax galili
CCTCTGCCTCCTAAGTGCTGGGACTAAAGGTGTGTGCCACCACGCCCAGCTCAGCTCTTACAATCTTTCTGCCCTCTCTTCTGCAATGGTCCCTGAGCCCTGGGGGGATGGATTTTAATATAGGAGTCCTGTCCAAGGACCCACACTCTGCAGACTTATTCTGTGTTTTGGCCATTTTTGTGGCCCTTTGTGTTCCTGGCCCTCTGTTGCATGAGGGAGCTTCACTGATGAGAGTTG
>NW_008395838.1:0-237 GCF_000622305.1 Nannospalax galili
CATATCCACTTCCCACCCCAGGAAGTATACTCAGAATGCCACAGACCTTTCCTTCTCTGTCGACCTCCATCTTGTGGTGTCTTCTCTGACCTGGGTGATGATCTCATACCTTGGTGATGAACTCACAGGACAGGTAGGCAGACAGACAGCTGTTGTCACCAGTCTTCTGGCTTACATGTTACTGCTCTTTCTGTGACTCACTGATTTATCTGGAGGCCCCTGGGAGTTAGGACCCAG
>NW_008395839.1:0-237 GCF_000622305.1 Nannospalax galili
ACATCACAATGCTCCAATGTGCCAACACTATTGCCCCATGTGCCAATATATCCCTCAAATATGAAAATACAGTGTTACAATATGACTTCTCAATGGTCCATTGTGACAAACCAATGCTCCAATGTGACATCACAATGCTCCAGCATTCCAACATTATCTCCCCATGTGCCATTATATTGCTCCAAAGTGACATCACGATGTAAAAATATGACTTCAAAATGTTCCATTCTGACATTA
>NW_008395840.1:0-237 GCF_000622305.1 Nannospalax galili
AGATGGCCCACTGGTTAAAAGCACTGAGTGCTCTTGGAGAGGATGCATATGGTGGCTAATAACCATCCAGTGGTATACAATCCCTCTTCTGACCTCCACGGCGTTGCAGGACATGGTGCACTCAAACACGTGCGCAAATACATTCATACTGACAAAAAAATAAATTAAAAAAGGAAATCTTTTTTTATGTCACTTGAAGTTATACATATGATATTATTATCAAGCACTTATTCACTA
>NW_008395841.1:0-237 GCF_000622305.1 Nannospalax galili
ATGGAGTTTCTTATAAACAGCGTGAGCCTGAAAGGAGAGCCCTAGCCACCCGAGACTGCGCTCATGTACGAGAACTGGCTGTGGATCCCCCTTCTGCTGAGCATTGCACAATGCCAGTGCTTCTCCCCTCGGGGCCCTAGAGTTATGCATTAGGAATGATTTCTCTAATACCTGCTGCATACAGGCCCTGTGATAAGCTCCAGGGGTTACAAGAAAACAGCTTTTTGTTGCTGTTTT
>NW_008395842.1:0-237 GCF_000622305.1 Nannospalax galili
ACTGTCCGTAACTCCAGTTCCAAGGGATCTGACAGCCTCTTCTGACTTCCATGGGCGT
The DNA here is from genome assembly GCF_000622305.1 of Nannospalax galili. Lineage (NCBI taxonomy): Eukaryota > Metazoa > Chordata > Mammalia > Rodentia > Spalacidae > Nannospalax > Nannospalax galili. The sequence goes on from NW_008395842.1 coordinate 59, forward strand.
TGCTCGACATGGGTGCACTTACCTATATACAGGTACAACACTCATACACATAAAATAAAATCTTTAAATAAATTAAAATTTTTTAAAATAGGTTTTTTGGTACAGTAGTTTTCTTAATTTTTTTTTTTTTTTTCTGTGCACAAGTGTATTACCTACATATGTGTAACTGTACCCGTGTC
>NW_008395843.1:0-237 GCF_000622305.1 Nannospalax galili
ATGTGAACGTCAGACAGAGCAGGCAAAAGGAACATGTGCACATCAGAGACTGCAGGTGGCACGACCATCTGCATGTCAGAGGGAGCAAGTGACACGATTATCTGGAAGTCAGAGGGGGCAGGTGACACGGCCATCTGCACGTTAGAGTGATCAGGTGACACGACCATCTGCAAGTCAGACAGGGCAGGTGACACGACCATTTGCACGTGAGACGGGGCAGGTGACACGACCATGTGC
>NW_008395844.1:0-237 GCF_000622305.1 Nannospalax galili
GCAGTAGTGGCACTTTTATCTTGGGGACAATCAACAGCTATCTAATTGGACGTAAAGCCTTCTCAATCGGAAGAAACTCATGGATAGCGCTTTAAATATAGCCAAATACACAAGACTAGAGAGGTCATAAATCCTAGAGAAAAACCTATCTCTGCCATATTTCTAGACAACTGAAATTTCATACTGTATGCTAAATATGGATCCTTATATTTATAGACAAGTATACTGTACACCACT
>NW_008395845.1:0-237 GCF_000622305.1 Nannospalax galili
ATTGTGATGGCACATTTGGGACTATAGTGTTAGCACATTGTAGCATTGTGACGTTATAGCCGAGCATTGAGAAGTCATATTTTAGCATTTTGATAGCTTACTGGAACGATATATTCGCACAGGGGGCGATTGTATTGGCTCTTTCGATTATTGTGATGTGACAAAGGAACACTGAGAAGTCGTAGTTTTGGAATGTGATGGCATATTGAAACAAGAAAATGGCACATGGGGTGATAG
>NW_008395846.1:0-237 GCF_000622305.1 Nannospalax galili
TCAGCTGGCCAGGGAGAAATGGAAAGGGCCCAGCTCCCTTTGCACCAAGCAAGCAAAAAGGGTGTCAAACCAGCACCAATGGAATTATCCATAAAGAAGCTGCTGATCATGAAACAAATGCATAAATCTTATAGGTGCAAATGGCACAGCTCTACATTTCATTTTGCTTAAAACTCAAGAACAGATGGGTTGGAGAGATGGCTCAGCGGTTAAGAACACTGACTGTTCTTGCAGAGG
>NW_008395847.1:0-237 GCF_000622305.1 Nannospalax galili
CTCTGCCTCCCAAGTGCTGGGATTAAAGGTGTGCACAGTCATACCTGGCCCCTCAACAACTTTCTAATAACAGTAACTTTGAAGGTAGATTTAACTATGTAGAGGTAAAAGTCACTTTTTTGTTAGCTACTCAGTCTTTCCACTGAGAACAATTTTTCCTATTTGCTCAATTATATGCTTAAAAGAGACCTCAGAGTACATCAGATTTTTGTCCCCAGCCAAATGGGTACTATCTCC
>NW_008395848.1:0-237 GCF_000622305.1 Nannospalax galili
ATGAATGGCCAGGAGCAAGTAGGACCCTCTTTAGTGCCAATGAAATACAGTGTGCTTTGGCATAGCTCAACGAGTTTAAATTTTTTTTCTCAGGAGCCACAATTCAACCTCTAGGAAGAAAACAATGGTTTCATTTCAATGCCTCTTTATGAGGCAGGCGCTCACAAGATTTCATTTGTTCTTTGAAAACTCATGAGAGGTAATGAGAGTAATCACTCCCATTTCCCAAATAATGAA
>NW_008395849.1:0-237 GCF_000622305.1 Nannospalax galili
AAACAGTGAAAATAAATTGGTTCCTCTGAGCCAACTCTATGCTCTTAAACACCCGATAGGAAAGTATAACCAGAGATGAAAGTGACCCGTATGATTCTAGAAGAGTCCGTTTGTATCACTAAAGGCCACGTAACAAGAAACAATGCCAGACAGGAGAAACCATCATTTGAGTTACTGGCAAGGGGGGCCCAAGAGTCTCCCAGACAGTAACCCAGCATCAAACTTGGAAAATCAACA
>NW_008395850.1:0-237 GCF_000622305.1 Nannospalax galili
CACCACGGCGGAAGCCACCAAGCTGGATGATGCCATCAAGCCCTGACACTGCTACACGTCCAAGGTGTACTACATATACCTTAAGATCAGAAAGACGGAAGAGAATCTCAGGTAGCTCTCTTGCATCTCACCACATGTACACCAGTGATATGCCAAGTACATCACCCATGTGGGGTCCTAAGTCCCGCACAGCAAGCAGCTCAGCAAGCTGCACATCCCTGTGATCCCACTGCCACC
>NW_008395851.1:0-237 GCF_000622305.1 Nannospalax galili
TCCTTCAGATTAATGATACCTTGGAGGAGAAAGCTGCTTGTAGGTCTGTGCCTGCTTTGATGTGATCCTAACTGAAGTCTGTATTTTATTTAATTTTTTAATTAAAAATTTTTTATGTATTTATTTTTAATTATTTAATAACCACATGATTAGAGGAAGTATTTCATTATAGCATTAACATATTGAATAACAATTTCCAGAGCAAAGATGCGTCTCTTTCAGTATTGGCTGTAAATT
>NW_008395852.1:0-237 GCF_000622305.1 Nannospalax galili
TTTCTTGACCTTATCATCCAATTAGTCTGGCTCTTTGTGGGATAATATGAATTGTTTGCGAAGATGCTGTTGGGAAAAGGGAAAACAAGATAGGTTTCTTCTTCTTTTCTTTTTTTTTTATAGGAGACTAGAAAATAAGTGAATAATTAAATATTTTTGGCTCTGCTTTTTTAATTTTTCAAAACGTGATTTCCCTATATAATCCAGATGGCCTGGAACTCACTATGCAGATCAGTT
>NW_008395853.1:0-237 GCF_000622305.1 Nannospalax galili
CTTGGGCTGGGGAGATGGCTCACTTGTTAAAGTGCTTATGCCCAAGCTAGAGAACTAGAGTTTGATTCTCAGAAACCAGTAAATGTCTGGTGGGTGTGGCTCCCTGTCTGTAATTCCAGTCCTGAAAGCCAGAGACAGGGAATCCCTGCAGGGAACTGACTAGGGAAACTAGTTGTATTGATGAGTCCTGGGATTGATTGAGAGATCCTGCCTCAGAACAAGGTGGGGGAGTGATTG
>NW_008395854.1:0-237 GCF_000622305.1 Nannospalax galili
GCCCATTTCCTATGGACCCCACTCTTTGGAGACCCATCTTCCCTTTCACCCTCACTGTCCCTTGTATAGACCGCACTCTCCCTCAGCTGAGTCCCCCATTTTACTCACTTCCCCTTTGGTGACACCTGTCTCCTACTGTTCCTCTCTCTCAGGCTGCGTCTCTCCTTTGATCCCCCAGTTCCTTTCCATTTTCCTTTCCTTTCTTGACAGTTTTTACCTCCTGTCTGCATTTTCGTG
>NW_008395855.1:0-237 GCF_000622305.1 Nannospalax galili
ATTCATGGGGCCATCTATCAAGAGAGAGGCCTCCTTACTGCAGAGGAAAAACTACTAAAAATAAACAAGAGATCTTAGACTTCCTGCATGCTCTCTGGGGCCCAACAAAACTAACCATAATACACTGCTCAGGTCACCAAAGAGGAAACAACCCCATCCAGAAGGGAGACAATCTGGCTGACAAGACAGCTAAAGAAATAGCCCTGACCTCCTCGATTCTGCCCACTCTGGTTGATC
>NW_008395856.1:0-237 GCF_000622305.1 Nannospalax galili
ACTGAGGCTGCACTTTCACCAGTGGCCTTTCCTGGCCTCTCAGGGTGCCAATCCTCAGCTTCTCTCTGTGACCCCTTCACACTTTCAGCACCAGAACCGTGCAGGAAACTCTGACACATTACCAAATCCTGCTTCTAGTTTGAGATGGAGGCTTGAGCCTCCTCTGGACCATAGCTTCTCTGTGCCCTGACCCTGAGGAAATACTTCCCAGAAGATTTCACCACAGTGATGCTAGTC
>NW_008395857.1:0-237 GCF_000622305.1 Nannospalax galili
TCTACCAAGGGAATCCAATCCCTATCAGGTGGGTCCAGGATGTCTCCTGAGTCCCAGGGCCTGGGCCCTTCCAGTGTGTCCACCTAGACCTCCAACAGGCAATCTTGAAACTGGGTCCAAAAACCAAACCAGAAGCACGCAGGAATGAAAGAAAGACACAAAGACAAGAGACACTCACTGATCAGATCAGGTAGACTCTGCACTCTGGGGTCCAGTGGCGGGGGGGGGGGGGGGCTT
>NW_008395858.1:0-237 GCF_000622305.1 Nannospalax galili
CATATTGCAACATTGTGAAGGCACCACGGAGCAGTGTCATGTCACAATGGAACATTATGAAGTCTTGTAACATTGTGCTGGCACCATGGATCATTTCGAGGTCACATTGGGGGACTGAGGGGAGATATTGAGCACCATGTTGCATATTGAGCATAATGACAACACGATGTATCATTGTAATGACAAAAATGCACATAGTAATGGCACAATGAGCCTTGTGATATCACAATGGAACAT
>NW_008395859.1:0-237 GCF_000622305.1 Nannospalax galili
GAATCTGTAAGTGCACCTGTGTTGTGCAATACCCTTGGAGGTCAGAAGAGGGCAGAAGATCACCTGGAACTGGAATTACAGACAGTTGTTAGCAAGCATGTGGGTGCTGGGAACCAAACCCAGGTCCTCTGCAAGAAAAGCCAGTGCTCTTAACCACTGAGTCATCTCTCCAGCCCCCTTAAGTTCCTTTTGGTCTGATATTTTATCACAGCAACAGAAAAGTAACTAATAGAAGAA
>NW_008395860.1:0-237 GCF_000622305.1 Nannospalax galili
CTTAAGAAATTTCAGAACCCAACGGGCAGTATTCAAAAGTAGGCCTGCCAACAAGAGCTTTTTATGAAATCTATTGTCTTCCAAAGGAAAGGGTTTGACCAAAAAATGCAGTGACCTAATCTGACTATTTTAAATGGCTTAATTGTATGTTTTGTTCTATTTGGATTGGAAGGTAACTATGAAATTAAAGATGATGCGTTTTGTTAATGTTGAAATCTGGCTGAACTGTGATTAAGG
>NW_008395861.1:0-237 GCF_000622305.1 Nannospalax galili
TAACAGTTTTCAAAGTGCCATCACAATACCCTTGTGTGGGGTCAAAATGCTATAATGTGTTAACACAATGTTCCAATGAGACATTACAGTTTACAGTGTGCCATCACAGTGCCACAGTGTTTCATGAAAGTTCTCACAATGACACCACAATGCTCAGTGTGCACTGACAGTGCCCCAATTTTCATCACCATGTTCAATGTGCCATCATATTGCTCCATTTCCTCTCACAATGACCCA
>NW_008395862.1:0-237 GCF_000622305.1 Nannospalax galili
TATAACTGAAGGCTCGATAACAAAAAACACAGTGTCAGATAGGAGAAACCTTGTCTGAGTTGTTGGTCAGGGTAGTCCTTGAAAAACCCAAAATGACCCAGGCTATTTCCACGGCCTATGATTGCCTCTCAGAACTTAAAGGCAAAACCCTATTGCTGAAGACAAGCCATACTTCAGACACAGGAGTTGGAGCAATGGAACTGGAACTGACCTGAAAGCCTCCTCCTTTACTAGCTC
>NW_008395863.1:0-237 GCF_000622305.1 Nannospalax galili
ATCACAACTCTGTTTATTGTTTAAGTGCAGGTCTATGGAACATCATCAATTGCAGTGAAACTCACATATTTTTCACTAACTACTCAGTAATATCTTTTGGTTTCATGTGTTTTGGACTTAAGAAATACTTTAGAACAGTATCTGATGAAAAAAATCTTTGACATATATTCAATCTAGATATTTCTTAGACATTTTTATTTTTGTTTTATATTTCCATTCCCTCCTTTTACTTCTAAT
>NW_008395864.1:0-237 GCF_000622305.1 Nannospalax galili
CATGGACAGTTCAATATTTGAGATAACTTTATAGAATATAACATACCAAAACTAACAGCCATCTCTACACTTAAGACTATGAAGCCAAAAGACTAATGATTGAGTTTTTTCTTCTGTCGTGAGTATGTAAATAGTAGAAGCAGCATATTACCATTTTTGATAATTGTTAATATGAAAAGCAAAAGTACTTGGAGATGCATATATTAATGAGAAATATGGGGATGTTTTTATTACACT
>NW_008395865.1:0-237 GCF_000622305.1 Nannospalax galili
GTTGTCCAATCTTTCAGCTGACTTTTGCTTATGGTGCCTTGTTCCCTGGTATGGCTTTTTTTCCTCTTTTGCTATGGATGCATATATCTTGGAATTTTATCCACGGGAAGCCATTGAAGCCAGAAGAAAAGGGGAATCCCACAGAGAGGGCTTGCATATCCTCCTTGCAACTTAGGAGCATTTTAAACTAAATTCTGTGCTTAAGATATTATAGATGGCCCAGGAGTCATTCTGTGG
>NW_008395866.1:0-237 GCF_000622305.1 Nannospalax galili
CAATAGAGAATCAAACCAGAACACCAGGATAGCCAAAATAATCCTGAATAGTATAAGAACTATTAGAGGGAACACCATTCCTGATCTCAAATTATACTACAGAGCTATAATAATAAAAACATCATGGTACTGGCATACAGACACTTTGATCAGTGGAACAGAAATGAGGATCTAGATTGAAATCTGCACATTTCCAGACAACTGATTTTTGACAAAGGAGCCACAGTTATACATCAG
>NW_008395867.1:0-237 GCF_000622305.1 Nannospalax galili
TTTAAAATTTCATCTTACCCCAGCCAGACTGGCTAAGATCAAGAGAACAAAGGATATCAAATGTTGGTGAGGATGTGGGGAAAGGGGATTGCTCATCCACTGCTGGTGGGACTGCAAATTTATACAACCCATATGGAAATCAGTGTTGAGAATTCTTAAAAAACAACAAATGAACCTACCTTTTGACCCAGTTATACCACTCCTTGGCATATGCACAAAGAACTCATCCTATTGCAG
>NW_008395868.1:0-237 GCF_000622305.1 Nannospalax galili
GAGCCCAAGAATTTCTTTGCCCACCCTCCTGCAGTGGCTTTTCTTAGTAACCGCCATCCATAAGTAAATTCATTAACTGCTTCCCTATATTTCTATTACATTTATTTATTCACTTATTTAACTTTGTGTGTGTATACACATGCCACAACACACATGTGGAGGTCAAAGGACAACTTGCAGGAGTCAATTCTCTATGTGAGCCATGTGTGTTCCATGAGTTGAACTCAGGTCATCATC
>NW_008395869.1:0-237 GCF_000622305.1 Nannospalax galili
TCCCGAGGCCAGTGAAAACTCGGGCCTTCAGACAGGGCTCCTGAGGACATGAGGGCAGCCTCCAAGCAGACTCGGAGTTGAACCTGAGGGCTGTCAGCCAGAGGTACAGCATGACCTTGAGAGGGCCTGAGTTGCCAGACGCTTTGATATAAGGTGTGAGTGCGCACAAAGGACTAGCCTATCTCGGGGATCTGCTCCCGCCATAACCCTCTCACCTATGAAGAAGGAGCAGATGCT
>NW_008395870.1:0-237 GCF_000622305.1 Nannospalax galili
GAGGTCAGCAAATGGGTGATGAGGCAACCAGGTCAGAGACAAATCTCTTCCAAGTCACTTAGGAGCTCGAGTGCCCACTTCTTAGGTGAGGCATTTGCAGAGACTTCCTTACTTGCGGGGTCAGGATTGGGGTGGGGGGTGGATAGCTTACCACAGAGCATCCGGCACACATTCCACCAGGTAGTCAAGGGTGACAACGACAGGCTGCATAGACAGGGTGGGACCAGGGTGGCGTCC
>NW_008395871.1:0-237 GCF_000622305.1 Nannospalax galili
ACTACCTGGGCCATCTGCAGCAGTCTGATTCTGAGGGGAGGAAACATGATGCCTCAGTGAAGGTGTCCTGAAAGGCTTCTAAATATAGATTCACTGACTATTATATGTACTGGGTTGAGCCACTAAGTAATAAAACAAAGAATTATGAATTCATGATAATTACATTGAAGTAACCTTACATTCAAGACTGAGAAGATTGGACATTTCAAACACATAAAGCTGAATCAAATATTTCCA
>NW_008395872.1:0-237 GCF_000622305.1 Nannospalax galili
GATTTAATAAGATTTAAGATGTATTCTATGTAATGTACAAAAATTGAGTGAAAATATATATTGTAAAATAATTGATTAGTTTAAGACTAGTACATTTTAAACACTTAAATGTGCTTGTTGTACTTCAAACACATCATTTATTATTCATTTTAGTGCCCCTGTATGTGTGTGCTCTCGAGAGCAGAGTGTGCACAGTGTTAGGCTGCCATCATTCTGCCTACCAAAGCTCTTGTGAGA
>NW_008395873.1:0-237 GCF_000622305.1 Nannospalax galili
GAGAGATGGCTCAGCTGGTAAAGCATTTGCTGTGTAAACATAAGGACCCAAGTCCAATCCCCAGCACCTATGTATAACCTGGGCACTGTGCTGCATGCCTATAATCCCACCACTGGAAAAACAGATAAAGGAGATTCCCTAGAACTTGCTGACCAGCTATTATAGCCAAATCAGTGAGTTCCAGGTTTACTTTGAAAGACCATATCTCAGAATATAAGGTGGACAGCAACTGAGGAA
>NW_008395874.1:0-237 GCF_000622305.1 Nannospalax galili
CCTTGCCCCTACCTTACTACCCACTCAAATTCACATCTTCTATTATTATTTGTGTTTACTTTTAAGGTCTGTTGAATTTAATCTGTATTTACAAAATGTTCTTAGGTCCATCCATCGGAGTCTGGTCAACCTACCAGGTGTCAGACCAGAAAGGAAAACCGACTCTCCTTCTCTCAGCACCTATCAATTGCAATAGATCCTTAGCTAGGGCTGGGGCTTCCTGCCCACACTGGGCCT
>NW_008395875.1:0-237 GCF_000622305.1 Nannospalax galili
TCACTGCAGTAGCAGTAAGGAAAGTTGCCTGGTTCCAGAAACTTCATCTCCAAAGTAAACTCTGCTAAATTTAACTGATCTCAGTTTTTTTTTCTTTGAGCTGAGGACCAAATACAGGGCCTTATGCTTGTTAGGCAAGTGTTCTACCACTGAGCTAAATCCCCAACCCCTCAGTTTTTCTTTTAGTAACCACAATATTTTACATTTTTATGGCTTGACAAACAAAACAAAACTACC
>NW_008395876.1:0-237 GCF_000622305.1 Nannospalax galili
GAACAGCAGGTAAAACTACAAACAACTGAAAGCAGATTGTTGAGCCAGGGAACATCACTCCTCTTGTCCAGGATAACGGGGATGGGTATGGGTATGAGAGGTTGACTTACAATGAAAGTTCAGGAGGATGTGAGGCAGGATTGGTGGGGAGGGAGAAGCTTTGTGTCAGAGAGTGGTGGTGACAAATGGGTTTGGTATCTCTGCAGAGCTGACTGTTAGAAAGCTGTCTGTGCTAGC
>NW_008395877.1:0-237 GCF_000622305.1 Nannospalax galili
CTTGAACAAGGGGACAGTTATAGAGCATTTTCAGATGTTCCATAGTCCCCAAGGACTTAGTTGATCTCAGAGGCAAGGAACAAAAATTGTCCCTTGTAGACCTTTTGATTTGAATAGTATAGGCCTTTAAGTATGGTTATTATACATCCAAGAAGATCAGTCACACCAGCTGGTACTTTAAAAATTTTTTTTAATATTATTTTTGAGGGTTTCTGATAATGCCACATTCTGAACATA
>NW_008395878.1:0-237 GCF_000622305.1 Nannospalax galili
GTGACACGACCATGTGCATATCAGAGACGGCAGGTGACATGATAATCTGCACGTCAGAGGGTGCCGGAGACAAGACCATCTGCACGTCAGATTGGGCAGGTGACATGACCATTTGCTCATCAGAGTGTCAGGTGACACGACCTTCTGCACATCAGAGGGGGCAGGTGACAAGACCATCAGAACGTCAGAGGGGTCAGGTGACACGACCATCTTTATGGTAGAGAGGGCAGGTGACAC
>NW_008395879.1:0-237 GCF_000622305.1 Nannospalax galili
TAGGTTTCTGTGTAGGTTTAGGATTAGGCTTAAGTTAAGAGTTTTGTTAGTCTTAGGGTTAGGATTAGGTCTAGGCTTAGGTTCAGGTTTAGAGCTAGGTTAGTCTTGGGATTAGGATTAGGTCTAGGTTTAGGTTTAGGTTTAAGATTAGGGTTAGGGTTTGGGCTAGGGTTAGAATTAGGTCTAAGGGTAGGTTTCATATCATCATTAGGGTTCAGGGTAGGATTAGGGTTGTAT
>NW_008395880.1:0-237 GCF_000622305.1 Nannospalax galili
CAATGGAACATTGTGATGTCATATTGCAGCATTGTACTGACAAAGTGTAGCGATATAATGCACATGGTGCAATAGTGCTGGACATTGGAGCATTGTGACATCACAATTTAGTATTGTGACGTCACAATGGAACTTTGAGAAGTCCTATTGTAACATTGTGGTGGGACATAAGAGGAATATAATGGAACATGAGATGACAGTGTTGGCACATTGGAGCATTGTGATGTCATATTGGAG
>NW_008395881.1:0-237 GCF_000622305.1 Nannospalax galili
TGCTTATAAGTCTTAGAGCTCTGATTTCAGACATGGAATATGATGAATTCATGCTATTGCTAAGGTCTGAGGAAAACAGTGTTTATGAAGTTTCATACAGTTTTGTTTATTTCAGAGTGTCTCAGTATATATGTAGCCAGCTTGACCTGGTATGTGCAATTCTTCTGCCAGGCATGCTCCACCAGTTCAGTTATAATGCTATTCTTCTAGAAAAATTCTTTTTATCTGTCTCAAGTT
>NW_008395882.1:0-237 GCF_000622305.1 Nannospalax galili
AACACGAATCTCTTGCCACAGCTAAAATCAAGAAGCAGAGGTCCTAAGGGGATAGAGGCTTTAAAAGTTCCTGGGGCAGTCCAAAGTAGGGATTCAGGTGGGCAAGAGATGAGGAGGGACAAAGACACAGGGTGGTGAGGACTCTGGGCATAGAGATGAGGGGATGCTGGAGCAGGGGATGGCTAAGAAGAGCCAGCAGCATGTGGGCTAGGGAGATGGTGAGCAGGTAAAGATGCT
>NW_008395883.1:0-237 GCF_000622305.1 Nannospalax galili
AAGAAGAAGGGAAAGAGAGAGGGGGGAGGGAAGCAGGGAGGGAAGGAGAGAGGGGGAAGAAAGAAAGGAAAGAATCGAATAATACAAACCAAATCATTTTAACAGCATTAAAATTCATTTGCAAAATATATATCTAGATAGAATTCATAATATCTTGTTATCACTATAAAGAAATGATAAATGATAATCTTAAGGAGATAGCTATCCTTCAGCTAATTTAAACATTGCCCATGTATT
>NW_008395884.1:0-237 GCF_000622305.1 Nannospalax galili
AAAATGGCAGGACTTCAGTTTGGAGGACACGTGTCACAGCATAAGAAAACTTAAGTAGCTATTATGAACCTCACTAATGGGCACCATCAGTGACTTCAATTTCTTTTTGTTTATCAATAGTTTCCTGAAAACAACTATATCAGAATTCAGTCCTGGGTACTGGATTGATGGCTCAGTGACAAGCCCTAGCTGTTCTTGCAGAGGACCTGGGTTTCATTCCCAGCACCCACATGATGG
>NW_008395885.1:0-237 GCF_000622305.1 Nannospalax galili
CTGAAAAATATAAAAAGGGAGCCCTAACTAGTATTCCAGTTACCACCTCAGCAGCACCAGGTACAGGAGAAGAAAAACTAGAATCAAAGGATCGGTACAAACAAATATGGTATTTTTCTAACTGCTATAAGGTTTCCTATAACCTCTTGATAGGAATGATGACAAAAATGAAACAAAACCCTCACAATTCAGTCTATGTTTGACTTAATGAGCTGCAGAAAAAGAAGGGCCAGAATA
>NW_008395886.1:0-237 GCF_000622305.1 Nannospalax galili
CCAGGGTGCAAATTGATATACTTCATTCCAAAATTTTAAGCTTTCTTTTTGAGAAATCTTAAGTCCTCTTGATTTAAGCAGGGTTTTAAGTGAGCGAATTTGGAGTTTTTTTCTGGTGTGATGCTGAATTACCCATTATAAAAGGAAAATAGTGTGGTCTAGCGCTTAATGTTCCTGTAGCAGTCAGACACCAGGGGATTGAAACGCTCTGACAGGCACAAGCCTAGCTGCAGACTT
>NW_008395887.1:0-237 GCF_000622305.1 Nannospalax galili
GTTCAGTTTCAGGTTTGGTTTTGGGTCTTGTTAAGTTTAGGGTTAGGGGTTTGTGTTAGTGTTAGGGCTAGGGCTAGTCCGTGGGATAGGGCTAGCGCTAGGGTTTGGGTTAGGATTAGGGTTAGTGTTAGGGTTACAGTGCAGATTGGTGCTAAGCCTGGGGCTGGTGCTTGGGCTGAGCCTGGGGCTAGGTTTGGGTTTGTGGTTGCGCTTAGGGTTAGGGTTAGTGTTCGGTTT
>NW_008395888.1:0-237 GCF_000622305.1 Nannospalax galili
TCACCTGCCCCCTCTGACATGCACATGGTCATGTCACCTGCCCCCTCTGAAGTGCAGATGGTCATGTCTCCTGACCCCTCTGACGTGCAGATGGTCGTGTTGCCTTGCTGCTCACACGTACAGATGGTCTTGTCACCTGCCCCCTCTGACCTGCAGATATTCATGTCACCTGACCACTCTGACTTGCAGATGGTCATGTCACCTGCCCTCTCTGACTTCCAGATGGTCGTGTCACCT
>NW_008395889.1:0-237 GCF_000622305.1 Nannospalax galili
GTCAGAGAGGGCAGGTGCCACTACCATGTGCACGTCAGAGAGGGCAGGTGACACGACCATGCCCACATCAGAGAGGGCACTTGACACGACCATGTGCACATCAGAGTGTGCAGTGGACACGTCCATCTGCACGTCAGATGGGGCAGGTCACACCACCATTAACACATCAGTGCGGAAAGGTGACAGGACCATGTGCAGGTCACAGTGGGCAGGTGACACGACCATCTGCAGGTCAGA
>NW_008395890.1:0-237 GCF_000622305.1 Nannospalax galili
TGACTCAGCAGTTAAGAGCACTGGCTGCTCTTGGAGAGGACCTGGGTTCAAATCCCAGTACCCACATGATGACTAACAACCATCTGTGGCTCCAGTTCCTTTTCTAGCCTCCAGGGGCATTGCACATGAGTGCACTTACATTCATGCAGGCAGTACACTCATACACATAAAACAAAAATAATAAAAAGAATTCTTTTGCCCTTTTAAAGTTTTTTTTTTTTTTTTTTGGTCTTTTGA
>NW_008395891.1:0-237 GCF_000622305.1 Nannospalax galili
TTTCCTCTAGAAGACTTGTGCTAATTAGACTGGTCTTTCCCTATATCTTCATAAACCTTGTTCCAAGTCCCTCGGTTTAGATAACAGATATTCTACAAATTGTAAAAATAATAGTTGGTAAAGGACACCTATATCCTTGCAAATTTCTTTCAAAATTAAGCATAGAAACTCATAGGACATAAAGCAAGATTTTAAAAATATTTTATTTATTATTTTTATTTTATGTGTATGAATGTA
>NW_008395892.1:0-237 GCF_000622305.1 Nannospalax galili
CCTGCCTCTGCCTCCCAAGTGCTGGGACTACAGGCGTGCACCACCATGCTCGGCTTGTTTTTGAAACTCTTAATCTGCTAGAGTATACAGAAGCAGAAGTAGCAAGGATGGGGGAATCAGATCACTTACTGTAAGAAATGACACTTCAGGGTCTAGAGAGGTGGCTCAGTGCTTAAGAGCTGGCTCCTCTTACAGAGGACCTGGGTTCAGTTCCCAGCACTCACATGGCAGCTAACA
>NW_008395893.1:0-237 GCF_000622305.1 Nannospalax galili
AGGCTCCCTCAACCCAGGTATGTCAAGCTGACACTAAAGCTATCCAGCACACATGCTTTGTGTGAAAGCTGACTCTCTCCAGCCTCCTGATCTTTTTGCTAGATAGAATCTACTCACTGCTTTAAGCAGATTCAATGATAATGGGAAATGGGAACATTACTCATTTTCTCTGGTGCTATTTCCAAAGTCCCAGAAAACATCTTGATCTTAGGTCAAACTCCAGGCCTAGGGATCAAG
>NW_008395894.1:0-237 GCF_000622305.1 Nannospalax galili
TTGTCAAATCATACTGTAACATTGTCATGTCACATTGGATCAGCATATTAGTACATTTGGCCATAGTGTTGGCACACTGGAGCACTGTGATGTCACATTGGAGGATTGTTAGGGAACATTGAACACCGTGTTTGCATATTGAACATGGTGACAACACAATGGATAATTGTAATGACACAATTGCATATTGTGATGGCACATAGGGCATTGTGATGATACAATGGAACATTTTGAAGT
>NW_008395895.1:0-237 GCF_000622305.1 Nannospalax galili
CTCCTCCTCCTCCTCCTCCTCCTCCTCCTCTCACCTGCATGTCAGCCATCTCAGGGCACAGGCCAAGCAGTTCAGTTCCAGCCCCACCATTGGTGCTGCCAGCAGCAGTCTGTCCTGGAGGAGACCCAACAGGCCCCTCTGGCTCCAGGGTGCTACTCACAGGTCCCAGGACATCCCCCAAAAGTTCTGTTGTGCCCTTGCTATCCTGTTTGTGGCCCCACTCCCAGCCTCAGCCCT
>NW_008395896.1:0-237 GCF_000622305.1 Nannospalax galili
GCCATCATTTAATTTTGATAAGAACAATAGTGGACTTTGCCTTTTTGGCTGTAGGTGGCACAAAATCCTAGTGAGAATTTTTCAAAATAATATCTCATATGAACTTTTAAGTGTAATGTCTGGGAAGCATAATTACTCAGGCTTTAAAAAGTATATTGATTACTTTAGTATTTGGTTTTATTTTCTTTTGGGGTGTTTAAGACCATACAGTTAGCCCAAATGAACCAATTTACTTTT
>NW_008395897.1:0-237 GCF_000622305.1 Nannospalax galili
GTTAATTCTTGCATGCCTGCTCAGAAATGGAATTATTGGATCCTGATATAGCCACATATTTAGCCTTTCTAGAAACTTCCAAGTCTCCAAACTGGCTGTGCCATTTATATATTCCTTTCACTAGTTTATGATGTTATACCCTTATCTATATGATCTGTAATTTATGCCAATTTCTGGGTAGCTAGTTTTTTTTTTACTTTATTCTTTATAAAAATGATGTTGAACACATTTTCATAT
>NW_008395898.1:0-237 GCF_000622305.1 Nannospalax galili
TAATATTGTGATGGCACATTGGAGCAATATAAAGGCACATGAGGCAATAGTCTTGTTACACTGGAGCATTGTGTTGTCACATTCCAGCATTGTAATGTCACATTGGAACATTGCAAAGACATTTTGTAACAATGCGATGGCACATAGGAGCAATATAATGGCACAGGAGAGATAGTGTGGGTACCCTGGAACATTGTGATGTCAGAATGGAACATATTGAAGTCATATTGTAACATT
>NW_008395899.1:0-237 GCF_000622305.1 Nannospalax galili
ATACATACAGGCAATACACTCATACACATAAAATAAAAATAACAAAATACTTTTTAAAAGTAACTCATTAAGGGACTGGAGAGCTTAGTGGGCCCCCAGTTCCCAGCCACTGGGAGCTCAGAACAAGGAATTTGTATCTGTAAGAGCCAAGGGGGACTGGAGCCTCCTGGGAGCACCTGAGTTCAAGGGGAGGAGAGAAAAGACCAAGAAAGGAGAGGAGAGAGCACAGTCCAATCT
>NW_008395900.1:0-237 GCF_000622305.1 Nannospalax galili
TAAGAGTGGGAATGGCAGCAGCTTGTCAGAAAAGAAGACTGCGAGGGGGTGGGCTGGAGAGATGGCTCAGCGATTAAGAGGACTGTTTGCTCTTGCAGAGGGTCCAGGTTCGATTTCTAGCACCCACATAGTGGCTAACAACTATCTGATACTTCAGTTCCAGGGGATCTGACGCCTTCTTCTCATCTCCGTGGGCATTGCATGACATGGGTGCACTTATACACATGTAGGCAATAC
>NW_008395901.1:0-235 GCF_000622305.1 Nannospalax galili
TCAGCCACTTGATATTTTACAAAGGGGGCAAGAAAATTCACTGGGAAAGACAGAATCTTCAGCAAATGTTGCTGACAAAACTGGATCTCCACCTGTAGTAGAATGAAACTAGACCCGTACCTTTTACCTTGTACAAATTAACTCAAAATGATCAACGACTTCAAAGTGAAACCCAAAAACTCTAAAACTGTTAGAAGAAAACATTGGCAATAACCCACAAGCTATAGGTATAGGA
>NW_008395902.1:0-237 GCF_000622305.1 Nannospalax galili
ACTGGGTCTTTCCTTTTCTACTGATGTTTCACATTGTAGTTACTGAACTCTCAGTCATCATTTACAATCCAGTGTGCTGACAACAGTTCTGATTGACATGGTTGTTATCTTCATCTTATGGTAAGTAATTAAAAACAAAACAAAGAGTTGGTACCTAGTTATAAGAAAGCAGTGTTCTGAATTTGAACTAAGATTTTCTCATTTGGGGACACCCATACTTTTACATAAGACTCTATG
>NW_008395903.1:0-237 GCF_000622305.1 Nannospalax galili
GATAACTTTATAAGTAGATATTAGTTTTATAACAAGGGCGATGAAGAGAAAAAATGTCATTTTTGTTTTTTTTATTCGATGTTTGATTTTTCCACTTTCAAGGTGTTTATTAACAATATATTATAAGATATAGGAATTTCGTCAGTTATTGTTCATTTAATTTAGCATTGAACTAATTGTCAGATCCATGAGATTATGCAACATTCTATTGAAATTCTGATTCCTAGGACTGCTTGA
>NW_008395904.1:0-237 GCF_000622305.1 Nannospalax galili
GTCAATAAATTATAAGATCATATTTTATTTAAAGAATTTTATAAGACTGAGATATAACTCAGTTGGTAGAGTGTTTGCCTAGCATGCATGAAGCTCTTGGTTCAATCCCCAAAAACCAGGTGTGGAGGTACACATCCATACTCCCAGGAGGCAAAGGCAGGAGGATCAGAAGTTCAAGCTCAACTATATAGCAAGTGGAGGCTTGCCTAGGATACATGAGCTCCTGTATCAAAAAAA
>NW_008395905.1:0-237 GCF_000622305.1 Nannospalax galili
ATGGTGAGCCAGCATGGATCTAACTTTTTGTATATGGGGTGCATCACAACTTATATTTGACAAATTAATTTATGACATTCTTTTCCACTTTGCATTTTAATGTGGTTATGCCAAATGGTCAATTTATGTATAACACTCACAATATATTTCTAGTGGTCGTTCTGGAACAAAGGAAGCATGTATCAGTAGAATTTTGTACTCTCTGAGGGGTTGGGGTAGATGGCTCAGCAGATAAAA
>NW_008395906.1:0-237 GCF_000622305.1 Nannospalax galili
CTTTGTTCTGTTACTACAAAACTTCATGAAAATATTGCTACACTGAAAAGTGGACTTTGAGTCAGCCTAAGTCTATGTTCCGAGGCCACTGATATTTGGCTCAAGAATAAATGCTCTTTTATCCCCTTTTAAATTAGAACTGTGATTCCAGTGTCAACAATGTTCATTCTCTATGTGGGTTGATACTGTCTCTCTGTGTCTCTGTCTCTGTATCTGTTTCTGTCTCCCTGTTTCTCT
>NW_008395907.1:0-237 GCF_000622305.1 Nannospalax galili
GTATAAAAATTGATCATACTTTTCAGGATGTATAATCTAACAGAGTGAAAACAATCAAGGGTGCAACAGAGACCTCAGTGTAGAAAGCTAATACAGACGCCCAGGGATTTCAAATCACATCAAAAGGGTAATGAGACCACCTCCCATTAGAAATGATCTATCATGATGGCTCCTTCAGTATTAGTGACAGATGGGAATTATAAAAATTATGGTCATTATGGAAAACAGTATGGAAAT
>NW_008395908.1:0-237 GCF_000622305.1 Nannospalax galili
TTCCTTGTATATGAACCCTTTAAATAAGGTGAGGCCGCCTCAATGATTTGCCTCATTTCCTGGGTTCTCCAGCTACTGGGACAAATCAACTGCTTTCAAAACACGTAACTTTTTAATGCCTGCCCATCTTTCTGTTAGTTCATTCTGATTACCTTATGTACTGAATAGGAAAGGTTGTAATGACCTGGGTATTGCCTTAGAATACCTTAGAAGATTAAATTCCATTTAAATCAGTGT
>NW_008395909.1:0-237 GCF_000622305.1 Nannospalax galili
GTGCACAAGTGTCACAGGGAGGCCCAGGGTCCTCTCCTCACCACCTGGCAGGACTTCGGATCCTTATGTTTCTAAAATAGGCAAGTTCATAAAGATACCAATGTAGTTAAGTAAATCAGAAAATTAATGATAGCAACAAAGAAGCATGAACACATTCTGGATAAATGACATGACCTAACAGGACATGCTTAGATCTTGCCTGTCCCAGGTATCCCTTCCCTGTGCTACCCTGAGCTT
>NW_008395910.1:0-241 GCF_000622305.1 Nannospalax galili
AGATTCGGGAGAATAATAAGGCACCCAGGAGATGGTGGTTCTCATCTTTCTGACGTCAACACAGCTACTCAGCATGTACAGCCCACCCAAGGGAGTTTCCTTTAGGTCCTTGAGTTTCACCACGTTTCTCTGGTCAGTAGGTAACTCATACAGGCTCTTCCTTCTGCCTGGAACTCCAACCACCTTCCATTCTGACTCTTGGCTGGAAGATTCCTCCTTAGAGGCTACTGTGGAAACTTCC
>NW_008395911.1:0-237 GCF_000622305.1 Nannospalax galili
CAAGCCTCGTGAATACTGACATTGCAGGTATAAACTACAGTATGTATAATCACCCCTGCCAGTCTTTTTCTTTTTAATAAATAAAACTTGTTTCTAATCTTTTAGCATTGTAAGTTTTAAAGATATTTATTATTTATTTCTTTGTGTATTTGTATGCATGCCATGTGTGTGCAGGTGCTAGAAGAGTCCAGAAGAGGGCATTAGCTTCCTTGGAACTGGAGTTACCAGATGGTTGTG
>NW_008395912.1:0-237 GCF_000622305.1 Nannospalax galili
TGTAAATCAGTGGACCTGCTCTGCTAGGGCTAAGAGAAGCCCACATTCAAAGCCTTTATTCAGGGCTCTGTTAGTCTCCAGTGGTGGAGGGCTCTGTGCTTTCCCATAGTTGGAGAAAGATGTTCTCTAAAACAGCCTCTTCCTTCCTAGTCTTTCCACACATGTAGCCATCTATCTCTCTCCTAGTCTGGGCACAAGTATCACAGAAAACAGGAATGAGAGGAAGGAAGGCAGAGA
>NW_008395913.1:0-237 GCF_000622305.1 Nannospalax galili
TTTAAAATATTTCAAAGGGGCACTGAAGAGATGGTTCAGCAGTTAAGAGCACTGTCTGCTCTCCAGAGGACCCGGATTCAGTTCCCAGCACCCATATGGTGGCTAACAACCATCTGTAACTCCAATTTCAGGGAATCCAACACCCTCTTCTGACTTGTGTGGGTCACTGCACGACACAGGTGCACTTACATACATACACATAATAAATATACACATAAAATAAAAATAATTTTTTTT
>NW_008395914.1:0-237 GCF_000622305.1 Nannospalax galili
TTCCACAATGTCATTTACCCACAGTCAAGTACAGTTCAAAGTTTTTAAATGTAAATTTTCAGAAATAAGGACACACTTTAGTCTGTGCACCATTCTAAGTAGCATGATAAAATCTGGCTCATCTTGGCCTTTCAGTTATCTGAGTATGATAATGCAGTCATCTGAAACTGCTTTATCTGCATGCATATTAGTATTGTGTTCTTGAGAATTGACAGATGTCTTTAACACTTATACTTC
>NW_008395915.1:0-237 GCF_000622305.1 Nannospalax galili
AGTCTGAGTTTGAGGTCTTCTGCCTTTTGATGTTAGTAAAATGTATGTAAATGGTTAAGGAAAGAAAAACTAAATAATTTAGGCTATTGGTCAAAATGAAAGCAGTATTTCAAGAGATACAAAGCACGTTTCACTTTCCTCTTTTCTGTATTGGTATTCAGCTGTTAGTGATGACAACAAAACATTCTCATTGACCACTAATGTCCTTTGAAAATGTTTAAAATACCTAGCTTTCAA
>NW_008395916.1:0-237 GCF_000622305.1 Nannospalax galili
CATTGTGCCATCACAATGCCCCAATGTGCCATCTCAGTGCTCAAGAATGTCTTCACAACGCTCCATTGTGCCAACACAATGTTCAATGTGCCATCACAATGTCCCACTGTGTCATCCCAGTGCTCCAGTGTGCTATTACTATGTTTCATGTGTCATCTCAGTACTCAGTGCACCATAATAACCCATCAATGTGTCATCACGGTGGTCCAATGTGACATCACAAAGCTACAATATGTT
>NW_008395917.1:0-237 GCF_000622305.1 Nannospalax galili
CCCCTCTGACGTGCAGATGGTCGTGTCACCTGCCGCCTCTGACCTGGGGATGGTCGTGTTACCTGAACCCTGTGATGTGCAGATGGTGGTTTCACTTGCCATCAATGATGTGCATATGGTCGTGTCACCTTCCCCTCTGAAGTGCATGAGGTCGTGCACCAGCCCCCTCTGTCCTGCACATGGACCTGTCACCTGTCCATTCTGACGTCCTCAAGGTCGTGTCACCTGTCCTCTCAG
>NW_008395918.1:0-237 GCF_000622305.1 Nannospalax galili
GCAGATGGTCGGGTCACCTACCCCTCTGCCGTAAAGATGGTGTTGTCAACTTCCACCTCTGACATGCAGATAGTCGTGTAACCTGCCCCCTCTGATGTGCAGATGGTCGTGTCTCATGCCCCAGCTGTCATGCAGATGGTCGTGTCACATACCCCTCTACCGTAAAGATGGACTTGTCAACTGCCATCTCTGACGTGCACATGGTCCTGTCACCTGCACACTGTAACGTGCAGATGG
>NW_008395919.1:0-237 GCF_000622305.1 Nannospalax galili
CCTCATTTAGCAGCAATCAGTTGCCAACATTCCTTTAGATAAGATTGGGGTATGCTATTCATTTTCCCATTTCTATGCGGGGTTACTCTCTGGGAGTCTCTTGGGTCACCCTGGCCAGTAACTGAAAGGAAGGTATCTCCTTTCTGGCATTGTTTCTTGTTGTACAGACTTTAGCTATACACATATACTCTTAAAAGAATTATACTGATCACTTTAATCTTTGGTTATACTTTCCTT
>NW_008395920.1:0-237 GCF_000622305.1 Nannospalax galili
TTCCTGTAGCCTCAGCTGGCTTGGAACTTGCTATGTAGACCAGGCTGGCCTCCATCTCAGAGATCCTCCTGCCTCCGCCAAGTGCTGGAATCAAAGATGTGGCACCACATGCCCAGCTATTTTTTTCTTCATTTAAATGTCACTTTCTTAGGCCTTCACTATAATTTGTTTTTAATTTAAGATTTTTTGATTTATTTTTATTTGATGTATATGAGTGTTTTGCCTGCATGCATTGTA
>NW_008395921.1:0-237 GCF_000622305.1 Nannospalax galili
CTTCCTGCTCCTCCTCCTCCTCCTTCTTCTTTTACTTCTTCTTCTTCGAATGTGTGTAGTTCATAGTTTGTGTTGACCTGGAACTTACTGTGCAGTGTGGACTGACCTAAAACTTGTCATCCTCCTGCCCCAGCCTCCTGATGCCATCGTGTTCAGCTCTTCTTGTACTTTTCAAAATGATCCCTTGAAAATTTAAAAGACATTCACATCTGTGGCTCCTACTGCATTTCTTCTGGA
>NW_008395922.1:0-237 GCF_000622305.1 Nannospalax galili
CACTCACCTCTGGATCATTCAGCTAACTTTATTTAAGATTTTACTTGTCTGTGTGGGCGTATGTGCACATGAGTGCAGAGGCCCACCGAAGTCAGAAGATAGTGTCGGATCTGCTGAGCCATCTCTCCAGCCCCAAGCTAGCTGTCTTTAAAAAAGAAAAACCTTTATTTTTATTTTATTTATGTGTATGGGGGCACCTTAATTGGGGAAACCATGATGGAGGGGTGAGACAATGTG
>NW_008395923.1:0-237 GCF_000622305.1 Nannospalax galili
GCATTGTGATGTCACAATGGAACATTCAGAAGTCATATTGTAATATTGTTGTCATATTGGAACAATATAATAACACATGGGACAATAGTGTTGGAATATTGGAGCATGATGATGTCACTTTGGAGCATTGTGATGTCACAATTGAACATTGTGAAGTCATGTTGTAGCATTTTCATGGCATATTGGAGCAACATGTTGGCACAGGGGCAATTGTATTGGCTCATTTGAGTATTGCGA
>NW_008395924.1:0-237 GCF_000622305.1 Nannospalax galili
GTTTTCTCTCCCTATCTAGAGGCCATTTAAGAGGGAACTGATTCTAGCCACACCAGCAGTTATCAAAGTGCCTGACAACAAACCCTGAGTTCATCAAGCATCTGTCCAGCCTTGGCAGGCAAAAGAAAAATGCGGAAGAACCCAGTAGAAGGATGCGTTTGGAAGCCTTCATCAAGAAATTCCAGGGAACTTTAATTTGGACATTTTCTGGTTCCCTGCCTAGAAATTGTAATACTA
>NW_008395925.1:0-237 GCF_000622305.1 Nannospalax galili
GTAGCATATGAAATACTATTCTAGTAGGAGTAGGAATCATGAAACAAGAAAAAGGAACAATCCAATGATTCCCTGAATAATTCTTGGGGAGGTGATTACATAGGTGAACTAAAGATACTTTGATTTTAGCCATTGGGAAGAAGATGTATAATAAAATGACAATGTTTTTTGTTAATTTCCATTATATAATTATGAAAATAAATATAAAACATTTACAATATGTTTGTGCATCTTCTT
>NW_008395926.1:0-237 GCF_000622305.1 Nannospalax galili
CCAGATATGGGGTGCACAGGGATCCCGGGGCACCAGCTGCTAGCATGGCGCAGGTCCCCTGCGCGCACCTGGAAGGTGGCGGGTCCCACAGCGCGTCTGCTCTGCGTTGCTGGTGGGCCCCTGCTTCTCTGCTGCTTCTGCACTGTGGGTCCCTCTGCTACCGGGGCTGGCCCAGTCGAGTTCCATCCTAATTTCACCCGTGAACTTCCTCGAGATGCGAAATCCACCGGCCGCTGG
>NW_008395927.1:0-237 GCF_000622305.1 Nannospalax galili
TGGAGTTAGGAACTGTTTATAGCCACCATGGGGTGCTGGGACTCAAACCCCATTCTCTGGAAGAATAGCCAGTGCTCTTAACTGCTGAGCCATCTTCCTAGTCCGTTGCTTTAAAACTTTAGATTAGTAATCACTTCAATAAGACCCCTGGTTTCTGACCCTCAACCCTGCTGAGCCTCTTCTTACTCATTTCATGGTTTTTGTCTTACTGTCTAATGCTCCAGGTTGAGTTTTCTT
>NW_008395928.1:0-237 GCF_000622305.1 Nannospalax galili
ATATGCAAGTCAATCACTACAACAAGTCCTTGCTTTTAACTCCATGACTTCACCACCTTCAAGGAAAATGATTTGGTATTCAGGGAAATAGGTTTTATATGTGCACAGTCATATAAAGCAAAACCCACGTCTTACTACGTCTGGAATCTTAGCAGTGCTATGCCTGCCTTGTCTTTTCTATTTGTGCTCATTACAGGAGACCCAGAACAAAGGGAAAGCTTAACACCTGCTCCCGAA
>NW_008395929.1:0-237 GCF_000622305.1 Nannospalax galili
GTTGAGGTTCCATGCAGTTTTGATGCTTTAACAAAACCAGAGAAGTGAATGCACCAGCATCCTTACACACAGCACACATATGCATACACACACACATAGCCAAGAATACATACATCAAATGCAAATGTTACTGGTTCACCACTTAGATTTCAAGGAGGTGAGTGTTTTAGAAAGATATGAAAGGACCCTAAGCTGTTGCCTTTGAGATGTCCAGATTTATTACAACCCCTTGTCCAA
>NW_008395930.1:0-237 GCF_000622305.1 Nannospalax galili
TGTTAGTAAATGTGAGTCTTCATACTTACATATTTAAAAATATTTTATTGAGATTTTGTGCATTTAATATAATAGATATTAATCAAATTTTGACCCTTCCCCTATCCACATCCCCCTCATAATACCCACAAACACACTGGAAATGAATTATGTCATATATACATATATGTTGTCCTATCCAGGCCCGCATTTGTACCCAGATGTCCATCAGCGCAAGTTCATCTACTGGAGTCTAGT
>NW_008395931.1:0-237 GCF_000622305.1 Nannospalax galili
TACTGTGAAATGGCATCCACAGGAATGCTCTGTGGAGAGCCCCAGGTGTGGGGCTCCCTGAGGGTGTGTTTTGGTAAGCAGGGAGGCCCGCTGAGAATCCGTGGCTGCTCTAGGCTTGTGTCCTTTCTCTTCTGTCTCTTTCAGGTCACGCTGCTTGAATTCAGGGTCTCGCTGCTGAGTGGGGCGGTGGAGGGCCTTCCTTCTGTGTGGTGCTGGAGTTGGCAGGGTTTCCCACAC
>NW_008395932.1:0-237 GCF_000622305.1 Nannospalax galili
TTTTTTGTAGTTTCAATTTCATAAGCTTAACTGAAATACAAAAGAAGCCCATTTAAAGAACTTTTAGTTCACTGTATTCAAAGGGTGTTTGTTGTGAAATCATTTTTTAAGCCAAGAATTTGATGTAAAACATTTTCCAATATTTTATTTTTGATTAGACCACTTTGATTATAAGTAAAACTACTTAAGAATAATATGTATCCTTAATACCTTAATTTCTGTTAACAGTACAGTCAG
>NW_008395933.1:0-237 GCF_000622305.1 Nannospalax galili
TTCAACTATAATAGACATTTTGGCTGGATAAAGTAACCTGGGTTGGCATCTAAGGTCATTTAGAACTGGGAATACTTTGGTCCAGACTCTTCTGGGTTTCATAGTCTGCACTGAAAAGTCAGCTGTAATTCTCATTGGTTTTCCTTTATATGTGACTTGTTGCTTTTCTTTTGCATCTTTCAGTATTGTCTCTTTGTTATGTACATTTAGTGATTTTATTATGATGTACCATGGAGA
>NW_008395934.1:0-237 GCF_000622305.1 Nannospalax galili
CTCAGAGGTCAAAAAAGGGTGTTGGATACCCTGGAACTGGAGTTACAGACAGTTGTTAGCCACTGTGTCAGTGCTGGGATTCAAACCCTGGTCCTCCGTAACAGCAGCCAGTGCTCTTAACCCCTGATCCATCTCGCCAGCCACATGAGCTATTTATTTTTTAGCAAGATTCATTTGTATTCTATTTATGTGTGTGTGTGTGTGTATGGGAGATACATGTGGTTGTGACAGTAGGTC
>NW_008395935.1:0-237 GCF_000622305.1 Nannospalax galili
AAGTCAGAGGGGGAAGGTGACACGACATTCTGCACATAGGGGAGGCTGGAGACACGACCATCTACATGTCACATGGACAGGTGTCACCACCATGTGTACATCAGAGGGCACAGGTGACACGACCATCTGATCATCAAAGGGGGCAGGTGAGAGGACCATCTTTACGGCAGAGAGGGCCGGTAACATGAACATGTGCACATCAAAGAGGACAGAAGACACGACCATGTGCACTTCGGA
>NW_008395936.1:0-237 GCF_000622305.1 Nannospalax galili
AAAAAAAAAAAAAAAAAAAAAGAAAAGAAAAAAATCTGCCCCTATTGCAGCTGCTACGGAACCCCAAGTGACCAGTTCCTTATGCTCCTGCTGTATCCCAAGGGGAAGTGGAACTAGTAGGTTTCTCCTCCAAGCTGTCACACAGAGTGAGTGCAGACACTGTGGGTGGATCTACAGGATGGGTGTTAGCACGGGAGAGCTTGCCCAAGATTTCTGAGAGAATTAACACTCAGAAGA
>NW_008395937.1:0-237 GCF_000622305.1 Nannospalax galili
GGCAGATCCCGCTCTGCTGTTCTTTCCAAACTCACTATAAGGATTGTGGGGAAAACGGCAAATAAAATAAAGCAAAAGAAACCCCAAACCAAGCCACAAAGACAAGAATTCAGTGTCTTCACCTGAAATCTCCCCCTGCTCCTTCTCACCTGCAGCCCCTGGGTTAGCACCTCAACGACCTCGGAATTGCCCTTGTCTCCTTCTGGGGTGGGGAGGGGGTTTGTATACACGTGTGTG
>NW_008395938.1:0-237 GCF_000622305.1 Nannospalax galili
TTCCAGTCTGGTGCAGATGTTCTTGTGTGTAGTTATGCCATGTGGGGTTGGGGTGCCACAGAGGTTGGCTGTGCACATCCAGCAGGCACCTCGCAGAGGCCATAACAGTATGACCAGCCCATGCCCACCAATACCATCTCTACTGGGGCTGTCTGGGGTCAGAACTGAGAGCCCAACCCAGGACTAGGGGTTCCCTACACCCATTCTGGTTGTCACTCAGAGCTATTGGCTCAGGGC
>NW_008395939.1:0-237 GCF_000622305.1 Nannospalax galili
AAAGAAAATAAAAGGGCCTGGAGAGGTGGCTCAGCAGATAGCTGCTGTTCTGGAGGATCCAGGTTCAGTTCCCAGAACCCACATGGCAGCTAATAACTGTCCATAACTCCAGTTCTAGGGGATCCTATGCCCTCTTCTGGCCTCTGTGGACACTACATGTGCATGGTACACTTATATACACAAGGCTAAACACTCATACATAAAATAAAATATTTTTTACATAAAATAAATCTTTTT
>NW_008395940.1:0-237 GCF_000622305.1 Nannospalax galili
TTGGAGCATTTTGAGGACACATTGAGCATTGTGATGGCATATTGGGGCATTATGATGGCACACTGAGCATTTTCAAGACACATTGGGGCATTGTGAGGAGACACTGAGCATTCTGATGGCATGCTGAGTATTGTTATGACACGTTGGGCACTGAGATGTCACACTGAGTATTGTGATTTCACATTAGAACATTGAGATGGCACACTGAGCACTGTGATGTCAATTTGGAGCATTGTG
>NW_008395941.1:0-237 GCF_000622305.1 Nannospalax galili
TCTGGAGAAATCATTACGTTTTGTATAATATCAAAAGGATGGAAAATACATGGTATTGTGCGCATTTGAAAGCATGATTTTCTCATAGGAGCAGAAGACGTTGATCAGAAAAATAAAATTACAGTGCAACAAATTTCAAGAAAGAAAATGAAAGCAATTAAAAATTATTGTGGACATTTTGTTAATATAATTTTAATTTCTCCCAATCATTTTCTTTCCATGTGTGTATAATACGTG
>NW_008395942.1:0-237 GCF_000622305.1 Nannospalax galili
GCATGTATGAAATTCTCAATAAAGTTTTTGTAAAAGTTAAAAAAAAAGAGTATATTAAAATTAGAAAGGAACTTACAGCTCCTAAAACAAAACACCACATTTTACAAAGAGGATTTTTTAAAGGCTATGACTATCCCAGATCTTACAGTAGTGTGAGATCCAAAGAAGTTTTCAGTTGTATTTTTTCATTTATTATCTCTCTCTCATTCACTCTCTCTCTCTCTCTCTCTCTCTCTC
>NW_008395943.1:0-237 GCF_000622305.1 Nannospalax galili
CAGTGGCATGGAGTTTTGGGCTTAGTCTCAGCTCCATGTTTTCTTTTCCTTCTGCACTCACATCATGCAGTGTCTTCAGCAACGTGGCCTTACCCACCTTTCAAGTATACAACCAACATTAGTGCCAATAGCCTTGATGAATTTGAGGCCCTCTAGGATCTCTCTCTGACCAATATCTCA
The DNA here is from genome assembly GCF_000622305.1 of Nannospalax galili. NCBI lineage: Eukaryota > Metazoa > Chordata > Mammalia > Rodentia > Spalacidae > Nannospalax > Nannospalax galili. The sequence goes on from NW_008395943.1 coordinate 181, forward strand.
TAGGGCGGCAACCCACCCCTGGTACTGTATATTTTCTTAACAGTTGTATAGTTTGGG
>NW_008395944.1:0-237 GCF_000622305.1 Nannospalax galili
GTCGTGTCACCTGCCCCCTCTGACTTGCAGATGGTCATGTCACATGCCCCCATTGACGTGCAGATGGTCGTGTCACCTGCCACATTTGACGGGCAGATGGTTGTGTCCACTGCCCCCTCTGACGTGCAGATCGTCGTGCACCTTCCCCTCTGACGTGCAGACTTTCGTGTCACATGGCCCTCTGAGGTGCAGATGGTCGTGTCACCTGCCCTCTCTGACGTGAACATGGTCGTGTCA
>NW_008395945.1:0-237 GCF_000622305.1 Nannospalax galili
AGGGGGCAGGTGACACGACCATCTGCATGTCAGAAGGGGCAGGTGACACGATCATGTACATGTCTGAGGGAGCAGGTGACACGACCATGTGCACGTCAAAGATGCCAGGTGGAACGATCACGTGCACATCAAAGACAGCAGGTGACATGACCCTGTGCACGTCAGAGGGGACAAGACACTACCATATGCACGTCAGAGTTGGCAGGTGACACGACCATGTGCAGGTCAGAGGGGGCA
>NW_008395946.1:0-237 GCF_000622305.1 Nannospalax galili
TTAGAAGGAAGTTTATAGCTCTAAGTGCCTACATTAAAAAATCAAAAAGAAAACAAATAAATGACTTAACATTGCAACTCCAGAAACTTGAAAAGCAACAACAAATGAAACCCAAACCCATCAGACAAGAGGAAATAACAAAAATCAGAGCAGAAATTAATGAAATGAAACAAAGAAAATAATAAAAAGAATCAATGAATACAAGAGATGTTTCTTTGAAAAGATAAACAAGACTGA
>NW_008395947.1:0-237 GCF_000622305.1 Nannospalax galili
TGAGTTGGGGTTAATCTGTGTCTTAAAGTCCTGTAGTGTTGTTTTTTGAATTTGGGGGCACCAGGGTTTGCTGCATATATGTTAAGGATTGTAATATCTTCTTGGTTAACTTTTCCTTGGATCAGAATGAAGTGACCCTCTTTATCTCTTCTGATTCATTTTACTTTGAAGTCTATTTTGTCAGGTATTAGAGTTGCAACCCCTGCTTGTTTCTTAGTGCCATTTGTTTGGAATATT
>NW_008395948.1:0-237 GCF_000622305.1 Nannospalax galili
CCTATCATATAAACCACATGAAACCCAAGATAAAAATGTGCTATGTCGGTTCGTCCACCACGTCAAGAGCACGAGACTCTGAGAGAGTGAGGGTGGGTCAGACAGGGAGCGGGAAGGAGAAGATTTAGTGGCACAATAGTGCTTTTCCACAGAGGCATTTAAGATAAGATAGTTAAGAGCAGAGGAGGAGGATGGGAAATAATTGTCAATTTTTGCAGAAGGAAATAAAAATTTTAG
>NW_008395949.1:0-237 GCF_000622305.1 Nannospalax galili
AGGGTTAGGTTTAGGGTTCGTGTTCATGTAAGGGTAAGGGTTCAGGTTAGGTTTCAGGTTGGGGTTCAGGGTCGTGTTCGGGTTAGGGTTAGCGTTAGAGTTAAGGTTATGCTTAGGGTTAGGTTTAGGGTTAGGGTTTCGGGTTAGGGTCATGGTTAGTGTTAGGTTTAGGGTTTGGGCAATGCGAGGGCTATGGCTATGGCTAGGGCTAGGGCTAGGTTTAGGGTTAAGGGTTAA
>NW_008395950.1:0-237 GCF_000622305.1 Nannospalax galili
CTCCCATTTGCTGTTACAATGTTTCATTTGACATCAGAATGCTCCAGTGTATAATCATAATGCTCTAATATGTCATCACAATGCTCAGTGTGTCTTAACTGTGCCCCAATGTGTCAGCACAGTGCTCCAGTGTGATATCCCAATGCTGCAATGTGTCATCACAATGCCCCAATTTGCATCACAGTACTCAGCATGCCATCAAAATACTCCAATATGAAATCACAATGCTTATTGGGA
>NW_008395951.1:0-237 GCF_000622305.1 Nannospalax galili
GCATAATTTATGAAATAAAAGTCTAATAGCAAAAGTTACTGATAATAAAGATTTCACTAAAATTGGAAACATATACTGTGAAAGGATGACGATGTGAATGAGAGAACATATTAAAGATGGGACTAAATATTTTCAAAGTATATATGTGACAAAGAATTGCTATCAAAATTGAGTGAACAATTCTTTAAAATATTTTTCTTTTGAAACAAGGTATCATGTTTCCAGTTTGGCCCCAAA
>NW_008395952.1:0-237 GCF_000622305.1 Nannospalax galili
TATGAGTGAGATGAGTGAGAGTGTATTTTAGTGTGATGTATGTTTGGCACATTTCTACCATAGGAAAAGAAATGGAGAATCCTGAGTATCCGAAACCAATCATTTCCAACAACTCACGGTGGACCCACCCACACAGTCTAAATGCCATACCCCCAGTTAAATGTCAGTCATTCTGGGGAGACGGGCACACAAAACTCCAAGGAAAATGGCATGTAAATATTTCAATCTGAGAATAAA
>NW_008395953.1:0-237 GCF_000622305.1 Nannospalax galili
TCAGTACCCAGTGCTTTGCAAGGCTGTAGATGTGGTACTTTTGAGTCATGTTTCTTTCGGTACAACAGCAATCAATAAAAATCCGCAGTAAAATGTGGTTAACTGCAGGGACATCCCTCCCCACCCCCAGTCCCCAGGTCAATACCATGATTCATTGGGTTTAGTGCTCCCTAGCCTAGTAGGAGATACCTTCTTGAAGTAAAAACAAAAGTCCTCTCTTCTGGCCCCGGCCTCACT
>NW_008395954.1:0-237 GCF_000622305.1 Nannospalax galili
CATATTACTTGATAATGTCAAGACTAATAAATCAAAATGCTGAGGCACTATAACAGGTTAGAGAAGATCAAATTCCTATGACAACTAAATATGATGCGTAGTCATGAACTGAATCTTGGGCCAAGAAACATCAGGTATGTAGGACATTACTTGGAAAATTGACTAAACTTGAAAGTAGACTGTGACTTAGATGATAAAATTGTATCAGTGTTAGATTTCCTGATTTTGATTATTATG
>NW_008395955.1:0-237 GCF_000622305.1 Nannospalax galili
ATGACGTATTGGGTCATTGTGAGAGGAAATGGAGCAATATGATGGCACATTAAACATGGTGATGAAAATTGGGCCACTGTCAGTGTACACTGAGCATTGTGGTGTCAATGTGAGAAATTTCATGAAACACTGTGGCACTGTGATGGCACACTGAAAACTGTAGTGTCTCATTGGAGCATTGTGTTAACACATTACAGCATTTTGACCCCACACAAGGGTATTGTGATGGCACTTTGA
>NW_008395956.1:0-237 GCF_000622305.1 Nannospalax galili
GAGTGGTTTACTGGAAAAGTGTGGTGTGAGAAAGTAGGCTCCCTCTGTCACGCTCCAGGACACAGTATAAAAGCCTTCTGTAAAGGATGATACATTCATTGTTTTAAGACACAGATTATCACTGTATAACCCAAGCCAGTTGGAGGCTTGCTGTGTAGCCCACACTGTCCTCATATTCAAGGTAATCCCCTGTCACATCTTCACTAATGCTGGGATTCCAGGTTTGAGGCATTCCTA
>NW_008395957.1:0-237 GCF_000622305.1 Nannospalax galili
CTGGTATCCTACCTCTTGGGTCTCTTTCAGGTGCAGTGACTAGTAACCCTTTAGTGTCCGACTTAGTGAAGAGGGAAGCGGGAAGGGGTAGGAACAGGGAGGGAGCCATCAAATGGTAAGAATAAGGCGGTCCTCCCAGTCCACTCAGCCCCGGGCGAAATTCCCCCCAGGAAGCCTAGACCGCCAGGAAAACCGGGAGGAAGGAGGCCACAGCTTTGTGGACCTCAGCTTTTCCCT
>NW_008395958.1:0-238 GCF_000622305.1 Nannospalax galili
GTGTGTGCATGTATGTTGTGAACACATCAAATGCTAAAACAGTGACTATTCATTGGAAATAATGAAGAATTCCATTTTTGTTGTAAAGAACACGTAGGATTATTTAGACATCAGTGTTTATTCTTGTATACTGCCCCTGGGTTAGTAGGTACAACATGTAGGATTATTTCGACATCGGTGTTTATTCTTGTATGCTGCCCCTGGGTTAGTAGGTATAAGAAAGGGAAAATCCTTCTCT
>NW_008395959.1:0-237 GCF_000622305.1 Nannospalax galili
TGATGTCCAGAGCCCAAATATTTAACATCTGAGAATCTGGGAGTTGATTTGTTAAGTGTAATGAAGGGTTCATGACTTACTAGCCAACAAAAGAGTGGAAATCATGAAAGATAGCTTATTTGCTCTGCTATACGTGCATCAGCTTCTAAAATGCTCCATACATCGCACTGTGATTTCAGGTAGTGTTAGAGGCCTAGGATAAGTGGCTTGGCTCTGAGTTCGATTCAGCACAGTATT
>NW_008395960.1:0-238 GCF_000622305.1 Nannospalax galili
CATGGAAAATTCTTCACTTTTATTGTATAAAGGTCAAGAGATGAAGGTGAGCACACTATCAAATCCAGACAAAACATCTCCTGACGGTCCATCAGTTGTTCCAGAGAAGACTGAATCGGACTGTGTTCCTTGGAAGAAGCATTTTGTAATCCTAACTCTTATGAACTGGCTTTTTCTGTGCAGCACGTCAAGAATAATCCAGGAAGATGAGGGGCCAGAGTGATACCTGTGGGCTACA
>NW_008395961.1:0-237 GCF_000622305.1 Nannospalax galili
TGGAGTATGCTGTGCTGGCCATTGATGTGGTTATTTAGACTTGAAGCTGGTGCTGTATCGTCTGTTGATATTTTCCCTTGGTACCTTCACAATGCTCTCCAAAGCCATGAGAGCTCGCCTTCAGGGGAAGTGACTTCCAGGTCAGTTGCAGCTCTATTTCTTCAAATCCTGGGTCCAACGTTTAGTCTTAAGGTTGTTTAAGGATCTTTTCCTAAGGGGTCACATGGGCTTGGGAAA
>NW_008395962.1:0-237 GCF_000622305.1 Nannospalax galili
AAGTAACCTGAAACCCATTATGCTAATGAGGTGTCTGACTTGCGATGTCATCATAGGACACAGCCCTGCCAAAGATCTGAGTTATAATTTCTTGATTGGACCCCATCCCTATATAAGCTTGTGCCCTTCTGTAATTAACCGGATCTGGGTCAATGAACCTGGTCTCCTGTGTCTGATTGCAGCTCCACTGACAGTCTCCTCATCAGACCTGCGGTAGCGAAGATCGGAGCCCGCGCA
>NW_008395963.1:0-238 GCF_000622305.1 Nannospalax galili
TGGACTCCCTCTTTTGAAACTATGGATCAGGTGCCCCCATGGACCCTCCAAAAATACTGGCCATTGCCTCTGCTCTTGGATACCCACCAGAGTAAGGCCCTATGCTGAAGACCTTGCATGCATGAGCTATACAGGAAGTAAGGAGAATTCAAACTGGAGCTGACTTCGGAGTCTCATATCTACTGCTTTGTAGCCATAGTGTTGGGAGGTACTATGCTTGCCTCCATGAGATAAACAA
>NW_008395964.1:0-238 GCF_000622305.1 Nannospalax galili
CAAAGATCAAAGGCAGGCAAACCATGTCCAGTTTTCAGTAAGGGTGACTGTGGAGTCTACAAATGAAGAGGAGATGCTTGACATCCATCTGGGATAACACTTGGCAGTGGATCATTGAACAGAGGCCTGAGTGCTGCTGAGGAAAGCTGTAATCATTGCTGGGCCGTGTGATCCTCTGAGAGACTAAGTCCCAATCCTTCCGCTAACCTGTTGGTCTCACTCCAAGTTAAAAAAAAAA
>NW_008395965.1:0-237 GCF_000622305.1 Nannospalax galili
AAGCCAGTAAGGAGCATTCCTCCATGGCCTGTGCTCCAGCTTCTGCCTCCATGTTCCTTCCCTGAATTCCTACTTTGGGCTTCCTGATGAACTGCTGAACTGTGACCCAGGAGATGTAAGTCAAATAAACCTTTTCCTCCCCAAATAGGCATTGGTCAGAGTATTTTGTCACAGTAATAGAGAAACAAACCAGAACAAAAATTGGGACCAGGAGTGGGGTACTGCTGTGTCAGACCT
>NW_008395966.1:0-238 GCF_000622305.1 Nannospalax galili
TTTTTAAAATAGTATTTCTCTTTAAAAATATTTTATTTATTATTTTTAGCAAGGGAAAAGTTAGATGAAGGTAAAACAGAACAGTTTGTTGCCTCTGTATGTGATACTTCTAAAAATCTGAATTTTATTTCAAAACAAAAATATTTTAAATGCTATTTTAAAATGTATGTTGGAGTCAAATTTTTACCAGGCATGTCAGTAGTTACTCAGGATGCTGTTGAAAGATTTCAAGTTCAAG
>NW_008395967.1:0-238 GCF_000622305.1 Nannospalax galili
CCAGAACTGCAGCTTCCTCAGGAGTCCCAAGAAGAGCGATTCCAAGCCCTGGGAGACTGTATCCACCACAGGACGAGCTGCCCCCGGGGCCCCGAGCCCAGGAAGAGCCACCCTCCAGCAGTGGCGGGGAGGAGAAGACAGGAGAGCTTCTGGACCCAGCCGCCTCCAGCTCCTATAGCCCCTTGCAGCAGCCCTGCATCCAGCGGGGCCCCAGGCAAACACAGCAGGGCCTGCCCGC
>NW_008395968.1:0-238 GCF_000622305.1 Nannospalax galili
GCTTGGGTGATATTACATAATTGTCGCTGGGTTGTAGGGACTTGTCCTAAACAGAGCCCTTGATCTGAGATCTGCAGCAGGGTCAATCTCACCTTCGAATTCCAACGGCAGGCAATATAGTCCTCAGAAATGTTATAGGCCCCTTGTATAGCAATGCCTTCATAATGAGGTGGGGCTGTGTCATAGCACAGCCAGCAGGAGGCTGTCCACTCTGGTTTTGAGGCATTGAGCACCAAAT
>NW_008395969.1:0-238 GCF_000622305.1 Nannospalax galili
GCCTGCTGAGGCTACAGGGAGACCCTGTATCAAAAAGACCAAAAAAAAAAAGAAAAAAATTGCCCAATATGGTGGCATACCTCCATAACCCCAGTGCCGGTGGAGGACCCGGATAGGGTAGAGCAGAGACCAGAGCATCCTGGAAACTCATTCCCCAGTCAGCCAACCTAGCCAAATTTAGCTAACCTAGCCAAATGGATGAGCTCTGAGCTCTGAGAGACCCTGACTCAAAAAATAA
>NW_008395970.1:0-238 GCF_000622305.1 Nannospalax galili
ACTCATGCCTACAGAAAACTGATTCTCCCTTAGCAACCACTCGGGGATGCCACACTCACGGAATTACAATGTGGTTGCCTAAATAAGACATGAATAATGACAATACCACTGAACATGCCACTAGGGATAAGGGAAAGTCCACAAGGCTCCAGCCCTAGTTCAAGGGTACCTTCATCTTGACTTATGGCACTAGGAGATGGAAGGCCACAAAGGAGATGTCTACTTCAGTCACAGCTAA
>NW_008395971.1:0-238 GCF_000622305.1 Nannospalax galili
ACAGATTTACCTGGCCTCCTCACAGAGGAAAGCATCATGCCAACTGCCTAGATAGGTCTTTTCAATTATCACAGGTACAAGTTCAATCAGTTATCCAGTCCTGTCTGACTGCCAATTATTGGGCCCCATCATACGAAGAAAGTCAAAACCCCATGTCTTCATCTAAGTGTACTTTTGCAAATGAAACTAACTCACTTAAATTCCATCGGTTATTTTAAATTTGTTCATGTATATACTA
>NW_008395972.1:0-238 GCF_000622305.1 Nannospalax galili
TATTTAAGGAAAGAACATAATTTCCCTCTGGAGATGCAACAGGCAAATGTACAAAGTCTCCTATTTGGCTCTGAAAAGAGTAACTTGTGTGAAGACGGTGAAAGTTTAACTATCCTTTACTGTTTTGTTAATATTGTTTTAAAGTATTGCCATAGAAATACCATGACTATTTATCCCAGGCAACAAACTGCTATTTATTTCTGGTTTGTCAACTATATTCATGTATCCTTGCTGTCAT
>NW_008395973.1:0-237 GCF_000622305.1 Nannospalax galili
AGACCAGGCTGGCCTTGAACTCACAGAGATCTGTCTGCTTCTGCCTCCCGAATGCTGGGATTAAAGGCGTGTGCCACCACGCCCAGTTTATTTTTATTTTTTATATGTGTAAGTGTTTTGCTTGCATGTGTGTATTGAATATGCATGCAATGCCCATGGAAGCCAGAAGAGGGCATCAGATCCTATGGTGCTGAAACTACAAATGGGTGTTAGTTGCCTTATGACGCTGGAAACCAA
>NW_008395974.1:0-238 GCF_000622305.1 Nannospalax galili
TTGGCTTCTTTACTGGAAGGAGAGGTGTATTCCATGCAGACCTGCAGGGTAATAGGTTGCTCTGGTCTCTTAGTCTCTGGATGTGTGGGGTAATACCTGATCTGGCTTCATGGGACATGGAATACTGCTTCACCCGAGCCAGAAGTGCTCCCAGTTTCAGCTCTACCCAGACAGGAGGCCAATGAGTTGCTAGTCCTATCCCCCCAGTCTTGGCCCATGCCAAGGGGAACTCCTGCAG
>NW_008395975.1:0-237 GCF_000622305.1 Nannospalax galili
CTCGAACTCACAAAAATCTGCCTGCCTCTTGCCTCCCAAGTGCTGGGATTAAAGGCCTGTGCCACCACGCCCAGTGGCATTCTGGTTTTGAGTCTGAAAATCCAAAAGGATTGTGAAAGCCTGAAAGACCATAGAGAACTGATAGGCCTATAATTCACAGAGAATGAAGGACAGTCAGAACCAGAAAGCAGATATCTGGGGAAGAAACTTGCTAAGCAACTACTTTTTACCTTTGAA
>NW_008395976.1:0-238 GCF_000622305.1 Nannospalax galili
CTTTGGGCATTTGTAGATGGACTTCAGTTATAAACCTTAAGTAGGGTCTGAGTATTTATTTGTAAATTTGTATGGCTTCTGGAGAATAGAAACTTTCTCACATAGGAATGTGATAATATATTATTACTTAAGAAACAACTAGAAAGCCAGGCATGGTAGCTCACACCTTTAGTCCCAGCACTTGGAAGGCAGAAGCAGGTGGATCTCTTTGAGATCCAGGTCAGCCTGGTCTACATAG
>NW_008395977.1:0-238 GCF_000622305.1 Nannospalax galili
CCCCATTCATGTCACCCAGACCCCCCGCTGGACTTCATGTATTCCACTATATATGGTAAGTCCTATCCAGTCAAACACTTGTATCCAGATGTCCTCCAGTGCAAATTCATGCACTGGAGTCTAGGCAGCCTATCATAAGGAAGGTCCGCTCTCCCTCACCTAGAAGTGATCAGTCTCCAATAGTTCTCAGACTAGGACCGACCTGACACACATTTCCCTTGCACAGTCTGGGTCCTTA
>NW_008395978.1:0-238 GCF_000622305.1 Nannospalax galili
CTCCAATTCTGTGACAAAATACTTTGATTAATACAAAATTGGGGAGAAAAACATTTATTTTATCTTAGTTCTGGGCCACAGTTCATCAGGGAGCCCAAGGCAGGAACTCAGACAGGAAACTTGAGGTAGAGATGAGGCACAGACCAGGGAGGAAGACTGCTTACTGGGTTACTCCCCTGACCTCTGAAGAACCTGTATTCTTATACAACATAAGCTCACCTGCCCAGGGGTGGCACAA
>NW_008395979.1:0-238 GCF_000622305.1 Nannospalax galili
GTAACTGACCTAACAACCTGACACAACACACTGTCCTAACTGTCCTAACAGTCCTGACTGATCAAAGTGACCTAACATCCTGACTCAACACACTATCCTAACTGACCATAATTGACCTAACACTCTGACCCAACAACTCACTGTTCTAACTGAACTTAACTGACCTAACACCGTGACCTAACAACACAATGTCCTAACTGATTGTAACTGACCTAACACCCTGACCCAATAACAAATG
>NW_008395980.1:0-238 GCF_000622305.1 Nannospalax galili
GCTTAATGGATTGTTGGCAAACCAATGTCATGCTAAATCACAATTCTTATGAATTTAGGTTAATAAATTATTTGTTACTCAGCTATTTCAAGTGTTTCAAAATCATCTATTGTTCAAAATGCATAATTACAAATGAAATGTCTTACTTCTCTTGTATTAAATATCAGAGAAATATGTTAAATTAAATTCTTATATCTTTATAGAAGAATCTTGTATTAGTATAATGATATGTGTAGTT
>NW_008395981.1:0-237 GCF_000622305.1 Nannospalax galili
AGCACCCACATGGCATTTAACAACCATCTGTAACTCCAGTTCCAAAGGATCCAATGCCTACCCTCTTCTGGCCTCCATAGACATTGCATAACACACACACCCCATACATACAAAATGAAAATAATGGTTTTTTGGTCTTTTTGAGACAGGGTCTCCCTGTAGCCACAGCTAGCCTGGCATTCAGGGTGGCCTTGAACTCACAGAGATCTGCCTGTCTCTGCCTCCAAAGTGCTGGGA
>NW_008395982.1:0-238 GCF_000622305.1 Nannospalax galili
AGTGGACCATATTGAGACCAATTATACCACAGAAAATAGTAAATGCTCAAATCCGAGCTTTTTCTTCTACTGTCAGCATAGACTTGGTTATTAAAATATCTTCATAATACAGAGTAATGTTGACCCCTAAATTCCAGTGGAATTGAAAGGTAGACTACAAGCAATGCAGTGCCTACTCAGTGAATGTCCTCCCGCAATGGCAATTCTTTTTTTTTTGTTTTTTTTTTTTTTTTTTTTT
>NW_008395983.1:0-238 GCF_000622305.1 Nannospalax galili
GTCGGGTCTGTGGAAGCAGTTCGATACAGGAATGCAAGTATTACCCTGGAGACCTGAGGAACCTACTAGAACAGGTACTTTTAAATTAGATCAGTATTCTCCTTTTGACCTAATAATGTAGTATGTATGCTTAGCTGTGAGCAAAGAGATAGGCTTAATCATTTCTCAAGAAATTTTTCATGCCATAAATTCTTGCCTGAACTTTAGCCTCATTTAGCAGGACATATTTCTTGTATGA
>NW_008395984.1:0-238 GCF_000622305.1 Nannospalax galili
CACCAGGACTGGTGGAAAGTTGCCCATGTGGTCTGAGAGCCAAAGAAGCAGGAAATGCTGGAAGCCAGAGCCAGCCTAAAAGACTATATGTTGGTGGGAGCTATTGTCTTTGAGTGTCTGCCCTCTGGGCCCATGGCACTCTCACCTGATAGATGTGACTGCGGACAGGGTGAAGGGTGTCTGGGTGTCAGGATAGAGACTCTCTCTGGACTTTGGAGCCAGAAGGAACCCAGCTGGA
>NW_008395985.1:0-238 GCF_000622305.1 Nannospalax galili
AGCATGGGGCAATATATAGGCACATGGGGCAATAGTATAGGCATACTGGAGAATTGTGATGTCACAAGGGAGCATTGTGAAATGATGAAGCAACATTGTGAATTCATTTTGTAACATTACGATGGCACTATGTAGCAATATAATAACACATGGGGCAAAAGTGTTGGAATATTGGAGCATTGTGATTTCACAATGAAACATTGTGAAGTCATATTGTAACATTGTCAGGGAACATTAT
>NW_008395986.1:0-238 GCF_000622305.1 Nannospalax galili
TTATTTGAGCTTACGGTTCCAGGGGTATTACAGTCTGTCATGGCAGGGAGGAATGGTGGCTGGAGGTGGCTGAAGCAGGAGCAGCAGAAGGGAAGCTCTCACTTCGTCATGCAGGCACAGGAAGCAAGAGATGACTGAAGGTCTGGCAAGGATTAAGAACTCTCTGTGCCCAACCCCAGTGATGTGATTCTTCCAGGATAGCCACACCTTCTAAAACCTCCCAAAACAGGGCCATCAT
>NW_008395987.1:0-238 GCF_000622305.1 Nannospalax galili
TTATTGAATTATAAATCTTACAAAAATTCAGAATTGTGAAAAGTAAAAGAACAAACCAAAGCAAACTCAAAAGACTTAATTTATTGTCTTAATTTAAGACTTAATTTAAGTTCTTCTCGCTTCAAATGATGCACATTGCAATATATCCTTCTCTTATATCAGCCTGGAGCTTGGTCAGTGAGAGGTTGAGATTTCATCAGGGAGATGGAATTTTTTTGAAACTCATTAACTAGTAGTA
>NW_008395988.1:0-237 GCF_000622305.1 Nannospalax galili
TTTAAAAGAATCATGTTTTAGGGACTTGAGATATGACTCAGTGGTTAAGAGCACTGGCTGCTCCTGCGGAGGACCCGGGTTCAATTCCCAGCACCCACATGAGAGCTAACAACTGTCTGAAACTCCAGTTCCTGGGGAATCTCTTTCCCTCTTCTGACCTCCATGGGCATCGTATGACACAGGTGCATTTACATACATGCAAGCAGTACATTCATACACATAAAACAAAAATAATAA
>NW_008395989.1:0-238 GCF_000622305.1 Nannospalax galili
CACGATGCTCCAATATGTCTTCTAAATGCTCTATTTTGACATCACAATCCTCGGTGTAACATCACAGTGCAACAATGTGTCATCACAAAGCTCCAATGTGTCATTACCATGCTCAATGTACCATCACAATGCACGAATGTGTCATCACAATGTTCCAATATGTCTTCTAAATGCTCCATTTTGACGTCTCTATCCGAAGTGTGCCATAAAAAAGCAACAATGAGTCATCACAATGCTC
>NW_008395990.1:0-238 GCF_000622305.1 Nannospalax galili
TGATGGCACATTGGAGAAATATAATGGGAAAGGGACCATAGTGTTGGCACATTGGGCAGTATTAGGTCACATTGGAACATTGAGATATCACATTGGAACATTTTCAATTCATATTGTAACATTGTGACGGCACTTTGGAGCAATATAATGGCATTTGTGGCGATTGATTTGGCACATTGGAGCATCGTGATGTCACATTAGAGCACTGGAATTTCATATTGGAACTTTCTGGTGTCAT
>NW_008395991.1:0-238 GCF_000622305.1 Nannospalax galili
GATCTGGAGAGCCTCCACCTTGCCTGTGCATGGCCACACCCTCTGGATGTGAAACTGTGCCCTGACAAGTATACCAGCCCATGGAGGGTCTTGTCTGGGCCTTCTAGAAATCAGGAGTCTCCGGGCTGTCTGCAATCCTGAGAGAGGCCTGGCTGAGACAGTGCGGGGGTCCACCCTCTTAGCATGAGGTGTTTTGGCTCAGGCCTGCCTTATCAGCCTGTCAGGAGGTGCCAGATCT
>NW_008395992.1:0-238 GCF_000622305.1 Nannospalax galili
TTACACTAAAACACAGAGTCAGAAAGCTAAGCAATAAATGTTTGCTTTCATTTGTGGATCCTAGCTCCAAATCCTTAGATACAAGTATACATCTTAACACTCACAGAAGAAACTTCTTTTGGAAACAGATAGAGAATATTACAAAGTTCCTCCACTGGTTAAACTCAGATAATACGCTTCTGTGAGGTGGCCAGCCTCAAGTGACACATCTGCAATGTAACCTCTACATCCAAGGCTC
>NW_008395993.1:0-238 GCF_000622305.1 Nannospalax galili
AAATGGACCAATGAGTCACACCACAGTGCCCCAATGTCCCATCACAATGCTACAAAATGTCTTCAAAATGCTCCATTGTGAAATCACAATTCTCTGTTTGCCATCACAATTCCTCATTGAGTCATAATAACATTCAATGTGCATTTACCAATCTCCATTGTGTCATCACAGCTCTCCAATGTTCCAACATATTGCTCAGTGTCCATAACAGTGCACCAATATGTCATCACAATGCTCA
>NW_008395994.1:0-238 GCF_000622305.1 Nannospalax galili
TAGAAATAGCTTATAAGTCTGTTTGAGACTGTGCCACTGTAGCAGGACTAGTTACATATTTATGTTTATATATTTTTATTTCCATGTATGTATCTCTATATGAAAATGAAACATAGAAAAGTAGACAATATCCCACATATATGTGCATGTGTTCATAAAAACAAAAAGTTTGTTTGGGGTTGTTAATATACCGTATTTATTTGGAAGATGTGCACCGACACACTTGTACACTGTGCTC
>NW_008395995.1:0-238 GCF_000622305.1 Nannospalax galili
CTACAAGGAGACCCTGTCTCAAAAAGACCAAAAAGAAAAAAAGAAAAAAAAAACAAAGTTGGAGGAATTTGGCTAAGCCTGAAGTAGCCTAATTCTGCCTACAGGTAAAAGCTGGCTTCAAGGCCCCACCCACGCTGGTATTGGGACTTTACCTGAACATTTAAAAATATATTACTCAGCAACGAAAAGTGTTTCCTCTGCTCAACCACCATTCTGTTCCAGAGACTGAGAATTTTTT
>NW_008395996.1:0-238 GCF_000622305.1 Nannospalax galili
ACCCCTTCCTCTGGCTCTTACATTCATTCCACCAACCTCTTCCACAAAAGTCCCTGAGCCTTGTAGGGGGTGGTAGGTGTGGACGATCTTCCTCCCATACTTTTGGGTCTCTGCAACATCTGTTTTCGATTGGCTATTGGCCAGTTTCAGTGGCATTCCATCTACTCAGGGAGGCCAGACCCAGGTACTCTCTGGGGTCTGCTGTGTTCTCAGCTTCTAAGCCAGACAGAGGCCAGAA
>NW_008395997.1:0-238 GCF_000622305.1 Nannospalax galili
TATATAAAGGTTGGTAGCTATTAATCTTTAATAATATTTATTTTTAAAACCGTAGCATATAAAGACCATCTCTAGATACAAAGACTATACAAAATTTAAGGATGAGTGAATGATAAAAAATTAATTAAATTTCCCTAAGTTGGTGGAGGCCCTAAGTGAGGAATGACCAACCATAGACTGAGATATGCAAACTAATCAGAGGGGTGTGGCCAAACTGACGGTCTGTGGAACACCACAT
>NW_008395998.1:0-238 GCF_000622305.1 Nannospalax galili
TCATTTGTTAGTCAGAGAGTTGCAGAGATTTTCCTGCCTCCATACACCTCTACTGGTGTTACAGATGTATGTGGCCATGCCTAGCATTTGAAGATGCTGTGGATTTGAAATTAGGTTACCTTGCTTTTTCAGCAAGTGCACTTACGCTTAAGCCAATGTTTCAGCAACATGACATGCTTTCCATCTTTAATATACATTGAAAACACAACACATAGCTGTAACTTCCTCCTTCCTTCCT
>NW_008395999.1:0-237 GCF_000622305.1 Nannospalax galili
CACTCACACACATGCAGGCAATACACTCATACACATCAAATAAAAATAATGAAGAAAATATTTTTATAAAAAATGTAATGCAGCATAGTCACACAAAGAACGTAACAATGGCAGAGATCACTAAAGTGAGTCACAGCAATGAGGATGGATATTACAGATAATGCTGGGGACCCAGAGCCCATCACTAATCTATACTTGTGATTTTAATTGTGTAAGGCTCAAAGATAGGCAAAAGCC
>NW_008396000.1:0-238 GCF_000622305.1 Nannospalax galili
ATTCTATGCTCTGTGAGACTTAGGTGTAGAGGTTCCATTGTAGATGTGTCAGTTAGGGCTAGGCATCTCACAGACATTCTTCGTGTGTGACCAGTTGTGGAACTCTGTAATAGTCCCACTCTATTGTAAAAGAAGCTTGTTTATGAGTGGTGACTGGCATGCTTGTCTTAAATATAAGGATCCATATTTAATATACAGTAAGAAATTATGTTTGTCTAGAGATGTGACAGACTTAGTG
>NW_008396001.1:0-238 GCF_000622305.1 Nannospalax galili
TATGAAATTAGAGACAGAACTGCTGAGGAAAACCTAAATTGAGATGATGCTGGAAATTAAAAACCCAGTAAGCCAAATGAAAAACATCAGTGGAAAACCTCACCAATAGAATGGATCATGTAGAAAAAAGAGATTCGGGTATGGAAGACATGGTAGAGGAATTGGATCACTCAGTAAAAATCAATGATACATTTAAAAAGAACTATGAACAGAAAGTTGGAGAGCTCTGAGACACTAT
>NW_008396002.1:0-238 GCF_000622305.1 Nannospalax galili
TAATGACACAATTGCGCATATTGATGAAACAAAGAGCATTGTGATATCACAGTGGAACATTATGTAGTCATATTTTAGCATTTTGATGGCATCATGGAGGATTGTGATGGCATATGGGACGTTTGTGTTGGCAAATTGGAGCATGGTGATGTCACAATGGAGCATTGTGATGTCACATTTTAATTTGATAAGTCATATTGTAACATTGTGATGACACATTGGAGAAATGTAATGACAT
>NW_008396003.1:0-238 GCF_000622305.1 Nannospalax galili
CACTGGTTGAGCAATGCCCAGATGACTCACTATCAAAGCTTGCTCCTTAATTCCCTGAGGATCAGTTTTCTCCTGAACACAGCCCTCAATCCGGCCACCCTGCTGCGCAATCCAGACCAGGACATGCCCTTGAACAATTGCACGGGGATCCTGAGCGAAGTGCACGGGCTCAGAAAAGACCTGACTGACTGGTTGCTTCCTGATGCAGAAGCCACTTGGTTCACTGATGGCAGCAGTT
>NW_008396004.1:0-238 GCF_000622305.1 Nannospalax galili
CCATGAGAATTCTTGACTAGCCTCCTAAGGCAGACTGTATCCACCGGGCCTTGATTCTACTGTGCCCTGAGCAGCTACATTTTCTCTCCCCACACTGGCCCTATTTCAGCCTCGTGCCTGGGAACCTCCTGTTCATCTTCCCAGAGAATCCCTAATTAGATTCTAAAGCCGGATCCTGCCCACTGCATCTTGATACCCCTGAACCATATCAGTTGCATTCTCTCTCCCCATCCTGTTC
>NW_008396005.1:0-238 GCF_000622305.1 Nannospalax galili
ATCTGGGAAACTCTTGGGCTTTGAGGTTATTCCACATATTAATACTAATAATTTTGCATGAGCTGTGGCTCCATAGGCTTGATGGGCTCAGTGTTCAGAGAACAATGCTGTGCACGAAGCCACCAATCTGCCTTTTAATTAGTTGTTTGCACACATTTGCTTTCTGCTTCCCCCCTGGGCTCTAAAAGTGACACCTGAAACAGTATGCAAATGTATAATTTTTTCCCTAAACTCTGTT
>NW_008396006.1:0-238 GCF_000622305.1 Nannospalax galili
TTAAAGAAGGCAGGTGACACGACCATGTGCATGATTAAGAAGACAGGTGACACCACGATGTGCACGTCAGAGATGCCCGTTGAAATGACAATATGCACGTCAGATTGGGGAGGTGACACGACCATTTGCACTTAAAGGGTCCAGTGACATGACCCTCTGCACAGAAGAGGGGTCAGGTGAAACGAACATGTGCACATCAGAGGTGGCAGGTGACACGACCCTCTGCACTTCAGAGGGG
>NW_008396007.1:0-238 GCF_000622305.1 Nannospalax galili
TCAGGT
The DNA here is from genome assembly GCF_000622305.1 of Nannospalax galili. Lineage (NCBI taxonomy): Eukaryota > Metazoa > Chordata > Mammalia > Rodentia > Spalacidae > Nannospalax > Nannospalax galili. The sequence continues at coordinate 7 of NW_008396007.1, forward strand.
TAAGGTTCGGGTTAGTGTTCGGGTGAATGTGAGGGTTAGGATTCAGGTGCAGCTTTTGAATCGGGTTTGGTTTGGGGTTAGGGTTAGGTTTACGGTTAGCGTTAGGGTTGGGGTTAGAGGTTAGGGCTAGGGCTAGCGCTAGAGGTAGGAATAGGGTTCATGTTCGGGTTCCAGTGTGGGTTAGGGTTAGGTTTAGGGTTAGGGTTAGAAGTTAAGGTCAGGGTCAGGGTCA
>NW_008396008.1:0-238 GCF_000622305.1 Nannospalax galili
CAAGTACTGTCTTATTTCAAAGGGAAGAATGGGGCACACCTAAGCAAAACCTAAGTCCAGCGATGAGCTGCACCCATGTGATCACAGGCAGTGCCCATGTGAGTGGATGAGCGGTGCCCGTGCAATCCCAGGCAGTGCCTGTGCAATCAGCGGCAGCACCCGGGTGATTGGAGTCAGCACTGCAGGAATGGAGAGCAGCCACAGGTGGCGCCCATACAAGTAGAGGAGCAGCGCCTGG
>NW_008396009.1:0-238 GCF_000622305.1 Nannospalax galili
GTTGCTTTTCCAGAGGACCTGAGTTCAAGTCCCAAAACCACATTAGGTGGTTCACAACTGCCTATAACTCTAGATCCTGGGGATCCAACACCTCTGGCAGCTTTCTTGGGCACCTGCACTCATGTGCACATATTCATATACAGACATACACATATACATATAATTTAAAATAAATTATTTTTTTAATAAAAATATTTATTGAAAAACAATGGCCAGTGAATTCTACAGCCTAAACATT
>NW_008396010.1:0-238 GCF_000622305.1 Nannospalax galili
TCTGAAATTCACAGTGGATAATAAGAGTGTTTAATATGGGGATATCAAAATATATTAAGTGAAATTTGCAAAACTCCACTTTAAAAAGGAAACAAATCAAACAAAACAAAAAACCTCAGTAAAGCATTTAGAAAAAAAAATATTTTCATTGTCTCTTCCAGCTTGTGGAGGCTGCAGTTCTCATTCCGTTTCTGATATCACTTCACCTCTGTCTTCATCATCCAAACTGACTTCCTCT
>NW_008396011.1:0-238 GCF_000622305.1 Nannospalax galili
TGAAATTAGAGCCTGGTAGTGAAGAAAAAAAGAGGATGAAGAATTATTGAAGCGTGTCAGCGAAAACTCTTAAGAAAGCCTTGTGTTTCTTGTCAGATCATTTACATTTTTTTTAAAACCACCCAGAACCTTCAGTCGCTCCCTGTTTCCTCAGAGCTTTCCCAGGGGCCTATTCGTGACTTAATGCTCTGGTATGAACGATAAAGGAAAGCCTTGCACTCAGTGTCTTACAACTTAC
>NW_008396012.1:0-238 GCF_000622305.1 Nannospalax galili
TCTAATGCCAGTTATATGTGCTGAGTTTGTCTCAAATTCTAAAGAAAACTAGCTCTTCTAAGATATCCTGATTGCCTTTCTCTTAGAAATGTCTTTCAATATGTATTTTTACATAGATTAATCAAAATTGATCTGACCCTTAAATTGAAAAGTGAATTCAGCTCAGCAGTCTACATATCTATTTTCCCTTCTTCAGTATAAGTTTCTCAGACCTCTCCATGGGGCTTCCCATCTCTGG
>NW_008396013.1:0-238 GCF_000622305.1 Nannospalax galili
TTTATTTGAATAAAACAAAAGTACATAGCATCACAGCTATGGAAGGGCAACTAAAGCAGCATGCTAAGTCCTACATTAGGAAATACAAAGGTCTCAAATAATCAACACCACCTCTTCCTTAAGAAGCAAAGGAAGTAATATCAAACCAAAGCCAACGCAAAAGAGAGTAGCAGTTTTAATGGCAGAGATCAACTATGTTGAGAACAGAAAAGCAATTGAGAAAATTAGTATGACCAAA
>NW_008396014.1:0-238 GCF_000622305.1 Nannospalax galili
CATGGCAGCTATGAACCATCCTTAACTCCAGTTCCAGGGGAATCCGAGGCCGTCTTCTGACCTCTGCAGCATTGCACAACACGGGCGCACTCACATACATGCAGGGAATACACTCATAGACATAAAATAAAAATAATAAAATATTTTTAAAGGAAAGTAAATAATAAATAAATTTCGTGTGTTTCTGCTTAGAGCTCCCACCCCCACCTCTCTGTTTTTCTGAGACGGGGTCTCCCTA
>NW_008396015.1:0-238 GCF_000622305.1 Nannospalax galili
GAAGCCTCCTCCCTGAACACTAGCCTCCACAGTTCAGAAGATACTATGCAAACTGCCAAGGGAGAAAAACAATAAATGCTCCTACCAAGCTATAAAATCTATGAAGTACGACAATGACTGGTCCAGCAAACTCTTTATTGGTGCAGTAATAGTACTTTTATCTTGGGGGAAATCAACAACAAAGTTCCACAACTGGTCATGTCTGTGAAGTTTCCAGTCCTAAGTGACATGTCTACAA
>NW_008396016.1:0-238 GCF_000622305.1 Nannospalax galili
AATGGTTTGGTCCAGGGCTAAGCGACACTAGAAAAGAAGAGGTGGTATGAAATCAATGGCCTGCTTGGTTGGGTTGTTGGTTGCAGGCAGAGAAGCAGTCACAGGCAGTAGCTTTTTAACGTTTGGCCTGGTTGGAGGGCTGGAGCACCATACCGAGAACACCCATAAGGGTGCCTTTTTCTGGACTGAGCCCCCACGCTAGAATCTGTTTTCCTTCTTGCGTATACCTCAGTTCAAG
>NW_008396017.1:0-238 GCF_000622305.1 Nannospalax galili
ACTCTTGCTTCTTGGCTGGTGAGCGTCTCCATCCAGACTCCTGGGTAAGGAGCATCTTCCCTTACCATGTTCCCATAATTTCCCATCATTCTGCCTCAGTAGGTCTCTTTGGGGATTTCTTCTCTTCTAGCTTTCATAAAGGGGGACCTGGATTTACAAACCTCCCAAACCACTTATACCTTATCATCCAGCCCTGGGTTTCACCTCTATCCTCCTGCTCAGTCAGGTCACAATTCCA
>NW_008396018.1:0-238 GCF_000622305.1 Nannospalax galili
TCTTTGAAGGGGGATGAGAGCTATACTTCTCTGTGGGTAAAAAGTCAAGTATTTAGAATACAGTTAGAAATCATATTGGTTTAGGAAAACGTTAATAATAGGTTCTCCCCTAGGGTCTATGACCTTTCCAGTCAGAACCTGGTGGGAAATACTTATTGTTTTATGACACTAAGTTTGGAATTGTTTGTTATATAGCAATAACAGACTGATAGAATTTATATGCTTACAAAAAAAAAAA
>NW_008396019.1:0-238 GCF_000622305.1 Nannospalax galili
ACACTTACACACATGCAGGCAATACACTCATACACATAAAATAATTAAATAATTTTAAAAAAAGAAAGACAAGAAAAGAAAGGCTGAGCATGGGCCAGGGAAGCAAGCCTGTAATCAGCGTTTCTCCATGGTCTGTGCTCCAGCTCATTGCCCTGAGTTCCTACCCTGGGCTCCCTCAGTGAGTAACTGTGACCAGGGAGATGCTATCATGGCAATGGAGAAACAAACTAGAATATGG
>NW_008396020.1:0-238 GCF_000622305.1 Nannospalax galili
AAAACAATCCAAAGGTGGAAAACAATTTTTGAAAAATATACACAAACAGAAGAGTTTCTGAGCATATACAGAAGGTTCTATCACAGTTTTGAAGAGGGCATCAAAGAATGTTCCGCTGATATTTTAGAGAATAATGAAATGTGAGGAGGAACAAGCTATGCAATGAAATGGGCAAACATGAGGAGAATGGCTGAAGAATTCCAGACAATTAAGAGAGGGAAGTTCATGATCCTCAGCT
>NW_008396021.1:0-238 GCF_000622305.1 Nannospalax galili
AGTTATAAATTTTATAATATTTTGCTTATAATTTTCCTTTGGATTACCAAAGTTGAATATATTTTTCAAAGAAACAAAGGTGTTTATGAAAGCTTAGAATATAACACTGGGACAATTTTTGAACATGAGAACTAGTTTTATTGGAAGATTCATTTGAATCTTCTGCTCTTTATGAATTTGGAGAAATTTTTATCTCCAGTTTATTTTATCTCCAGTTTTACTACCTATTTAATTTTTG
>NW_008396022.1:0-238 GCF_000622305.1 Nannospalax galili
ACGTTCAGCAGCAGGTAAAAGCCAGTTCAGTGAAAATTCAAATTAGCTAACCCCTGCCTAGTGCCTGCAGCCAAAAGCGGCTCTCAGATAAAGATTTAAAGTGACACATTTTTCCTCTTCATTCTCAGCCAAGGCTCTTCTGCCCTCTAGTGTCCGACTGCTGTAATAACATCTTAAAGAACAACAATAAAAACACCCTCCCTTTACAATGGGAAATTCTGTATCACGCAAAAAAAAA
>NW_008396023.1:0-238 GCF_000622305.1 Nannospalax galili
TCAGGGATAAGATTATTTTTTATCTCCTGAGCTTTATTCTACATTTCTTCTCGTGCAACATCCTGGAGAAGAATACCCTTAAGAGAGCCACGTAACAATGTGTGGGGGTCCCACGAATGGACTGAGGAGAGAAGAAGGTAAAATAAATGGGCAATGGAAATGAAAAATAATTTTCAAATGAAGAAGTACAAATGGCCAATAAACACATGAAAAAAAGGCTCAACGCCCATAGCCATTT
>NW_008396024.1:0-238 GCF_000622305.1 Nannospalax galili
ATTGTGATGTCACATTGGGGGACTGTGAGAGGAAATTGAGCAACGTGTTTGCATACTGAGCATGGTGATGACACAATGGATCATTGTCATGACACAATGGTGCATTGTGATGGCACAATGAGCACTGTTATGGCACACTGGAAACTTGTTTAGTCATATGGTAACATTTTATGGCACATTGGAGCAGTATAATGGTAAATGGGGCCATAATTTTAGTACATTGGAGCATTGTGATGTG
>NW_008396025.1:0-238 GCF_000622305.1 Nannospalax galili
GGGACTTGAAGCCCCTCTTTGACATCCTTAAAGGGGATGCAAATCCAACCTTATGGGGTGCGCAGGGATCCCAGGGCGCCAGCTGCTAGCGTGGTGCCGGTCCCCTGCGCGCACCTGGAAGTCGGCGGGTCCCGCAGCGCGTCTGCTCTGCGTTGCTGGTGGGCCCCTGCTTCTCTGCTGCTTCTCTGCTGTGGGTCCCTCTGCTACTGGGGCTGGCCCAGTCGAGTTCCGCCCTAAT
>NW_008396026.1:0-237 GCF_000622305.1 Nannospalax galili
GTGTGTGTGTGTGTGTGTGTGTGTGTGTGTGTGTGTGTGTTTCTTTGTATGCACATGTGCATGTGGGTACACATGCATGTGAGCCTGGGTAAGCCAGAGTTTGATGTCTGGTGTCTTCCTCAGTCACCCTCCACCTCATTTTCTGAGCCCGGGTCTCCCACTAAACCTGGAGCTCATTGATTCAGCTTGGCTGGCTGGTCAGGCAATGAGGTCCAGGTATTCACCTGTCTTCTCCCC
>NW_008396027.1:0-238 GCF_000622305.1 Nannospalax galili
ATTGCTGCTAGCATATTCATACATGTGCTACCCTTTAAGCAATTTAAAAAATATTTATTTTATATTTTATTTATGTGTGTATCTGTGAGTTGTATATATGTAAGAGAATCACATCTGTGTAAGTGCCATGGAAGACAGAAGATGGTGTCAGATTCCCAGGAACTGGTGTTATCTGAGTGCTGAGAACCAAACCCAGGTCCTCTTTAAGAATAGCAAGGGCTCATAACCTGAGTCATCT
>NW_008396028.1:0-238 GCF_000622305.1 Nannospalax galili
GGAACTTAGTTGACCTTGGAGGACAAGGAGCAAAAACTGTCCTTTAAGTCCTTCTTACCAGATTAGTATAGGCCTCAAAGTATGGTTATTAAATATCCAAGGAAGTTAATTCTACCAATCTGGTACTTTTAATTACCATGTGATTTTTAATTACCATGTAGCTAAAGCTTGGGGAAAAACCAATGTAAGCCTTAACTAGACATATATTTTGTTCCTTAAACTAGTTGACTAAACTATG
>NW_008396029.1:0-238 GCF_000622305.1 Nannospalax galili
TTTATCTAATAGGACCCATGGCCCAACATACTCAAATATTTCTCAAAGGGCCAAGCATGGTGACACATACCTTTAATCCCAGTGGAGGGATTTCTGCAATATCGTGGTCAGCCCAGTTTACATAGTAAGTTTCAGACCACAAGGGACTACAGGAAGACCCTATGTTTAAAAAAAAAAAAAAAAAGGCCAAACGCAGGGCTTGGTGGCACATGCTTTTAAAGCCAGCACACTGGAAGCA
>NW_008396030.1:0-238 GCF_000622305.1 Nannospalax galili
GGAGGGTCAACACAGAGGAAACATTTCCTCCATGCTTCCATGTGAAGCCAGACATGGTCAAGCAGGACTTTGACTTATCTTTACATAGACAAAACTGTGGGAGAAAAAAGGAGCCAGGGGCTCCTCCCAAGCCCATGTGATCCCTGAGGTGTGGGGACCTAAAGGCCCCACGTTGCATAGGTCCTAGAGGAAGTTACTGGGGGCTCGGCCTGGCTTGCTTTGAAAGTCTGAAGAATAC
>NW_008396031.1:0-238 GCF_000622305.1 Nannospalax galili
CAGGAGGCAGCGCAGGGCAAGCAGAAGAGCTGCCTCAGCACCAGGTGAGCAAAAAGTGGCCTCAGCCCAGGGCCAGCCGAGGAGTAGCCTCAACGCCTGTGAGAACGAAGGAGTGGCACCCACGAGAACAGAGGAGTGGCCGCTGCTGGCGGTGACCGCAGCTGGTGCCCAACGTGGGGCGTGAAGACTCCTGCCCCACAGAGCTGTAACACTCTGAGCTGTAACATTCAGAGCTGTA
>NW_008396032.1:0-238 GCF_000622305.1 Nannospalax galili
TCTAGGACTCATGAATTTGGGAAAAGCATCTACTTGTCTCTCAAAACAACATATCTGATCTATGCCTCTTTGAAGGCTATGTCTTCCTCTGAAGTTTCCCCATCTTCTTTCAAAATTTGGATACTGAGAAACCTACTTTTACTTAATGGTACATATGATTCTCTTATCTGTAGACTCCACCGCCCTTTTACAATGTATACATTTTTTGAATTTTTGTGTGTTTCATACTATTTCATAT
>NW_008396033.1:0-238 GCF_000622305.1 Nannospalax galili
GGAAGGTTTCTTCTAGAACATTGGTAGGATTTTGGCAACTCATGCTCATACCATTTCTTCTATGGGCTGGGGCCATAGCTCAGTGGGTAACAGCATTTACACTGCAAGTATAAGGATCCAAGCTTGAATCCCCAGGACCCGGGTAAAAAGCCAGGCATGGCTGTATGTGCCTGTAAACTCAGCATTGGGGGGTAGAGATAGGTAGATTCTGGGAGATGACTGGTCAGTCAGACTAGTC
>NW_008396034.1:0-238 GCF_000622305.1 Nannospalax galili
ATTAATCGTATCAAAGGTAATTGTGCATGTACCTGGTGGCAGGCACAAACGTAATCTAGGACATAGTCAAGCTGGGTGTGCACAAATAAAACAGGAAACTATTTCAGTTGGGTTTCTGTATGAATGATATGTTCTGTGGTATGATGCTTTGATTTCTATTGCCGGGATAAAACACTCTGACTAAGTGCATCTTGGACGAGGGCAGGATTTATTTTTCTTACACTTGGAGTTCACAGTG
>NW_008396035.1:0-238 GCF_000622305.1 Nannospalax galili
AAAAAAAATCTTTTAAGAAACATTTTTTCATGTTCAGCTGTATTGAAGTTATTAATTTTTCTTCCTTTTAGATTATCAAGTTTAGAATATTTAATTAAAAAAAATGAGCATTGGGCTGGAGACATGGCTTAGTAGTTAAAAGCACAATTTGATTGCTCTTATAGAAACCCATGCTTAGTTCCCAGCACTCACATGGTACCTAACAACTGTCTGCAATTTCAGTTGCAGGGCATCTGAC
>NW_008396036.1:0-238 GCF_000622305.1 Nannospalax galili
AAAAAAAAAAAAAAAAAACAACAACAAAAAGATTTTATACCATGACCTACACCTAGTGGGATTTATCTCAGAAACACAGCACTGGTTCAACATTTAAAAATAAACTCACACGGCACACAAAGGACACAGAAAACCCAATGCAGAACAGACAAAAGATCATCATCAGCTCACTGGACAATTCCTCCTTAAAATCTAATACACATCAATGACTAAAAGAATCAAGATATCAGGAAAGGAA
>NW_008396037.1:0-238 GCF_000622305.1 Nannospalax galili
GGAGGGAGGGAGGGGGTGAGGGAGGGAGGAAAGGAAGGAAGGAAGAAGGGAGGGAGGGAGGGAGGAAGGAAAAATAGCTTTCATTACCAATATCTAAACATGCTATACATCCTTTAAATACCAATGTTGTGACTTCATTATAAAAACAATGCTCTAAGTGTTATTCTGCAAAACATATCTGGGTGCTGGGGATGTGACTCAGATGGTAAAGTGTTGGTTGCACAAGCATAAAGACCTG
>NW_008396038.1:0-238 GCF_000622305.1 Nannospalax galili
ATCTTCAAATGCCAGGCATGGCCATATACATCTGTAACCCCAGCAGTGATGTGTGGAGGCAGGAGAATCTGCAACTCTCTGACTAACAAATTAACAGAAATGGGGAACTTCAAGGTAATTGAGAGGTCCTGTCTTTGAAAATAATATAGAGAAAAACGGAGGAAGACTTCCAATGTCTTCCTATGGTATCCACATGTGCATACACATTCACCTAAGTATGTGTGCATACATAACACAC
>NW_008396039.1:0-238 GCF_000622305.1 Nannospalax galili
CTCCTCAAGGCAGCGGCTGAGATTTCTAGCTCACCTGTCCTGAGAATTTTTCTTTACAATTCTAATAAAATTGTCCTGAAACTTCTGTTTGGGTCCATTCTTAAATTGTTTTATGACTGAGACTAAGAACCCTCTAGAGGATACTCTTTCTCCCCTGTATCATCAGCAGACTTTGAACTTGGAATCTTCCACCCTCAGTCTGCTCAGTAACTGGGATTACAGGTCTGTACCACATGTC
>NW_008396040.1:0-238 GCF_000622305.1 Nannospalax galili
TTCCAACTTTTATTAATGATATGGAGAACTTGAGAGATTTATTTTTGCTCACAATTCCCCAAATAGTAAGTGGATAGACACCTTACTGAAGAGTATCACCCATGATCTGTTGGATTGACTCATTTTAAGGTTGTTTGGAGGCTAATTTGTTCCCTTGTGACCCAATTCTAAATTCAGTTCTCAAAACAGTTTCTGTTTTAGGAAATTCAACAGAGCCGTCCTTGCTAGCATTTGTTAT
>NW_008396041.1:0-238 GCF_000622305.1 Nannospalax galili
GTAACTGACTGAACCCTTCCAAACCAGAACCAACTCACGCATGTTATCTGTCTGTCTGATTTGGCTCCTGAACCCCAGGGTAGCACCTCTCTAATCATAGTGCTTACTGATGCCATACACAGTGCATAGGCATTCACTGTCCCCCAGAGACTCACCACACTCCCAGTGGGGACAGAGGAATATGCCATACAAAGCTCCTGGATTCCTGGATTCCATGCCAAATCAGATCCTGGAGTTC
>NW_008396042.1:0-238 GCF_000622305.1 Nannospalax galili
GGACAGATTCCCTTCCGGGCAGGGAAAATGTCTGCCTGGGTCATGAGCTGGTATCTTTTGAAGGGGAGGTTTCTGCTTCCTGCAGAAAGTGGGAAGATGTATTTTTTTAAAGTTGGGGAGGGTGAAATGGGAGAGTGTTAAAATCTGTCCTCTTTAGAGATCAAAGGGGAAGCTTGCTGTGTTGGCAAAACAATGGAGAAAAGTCTGCTTCTCTTGACTTCAAAGACCAGGGTGCTTA
>NW_008396043.1:0-238 GCF_000622305.1 Nannospalax galili
ATTTTTTTAAGCACAGATTTCATATGTAGCCTTGGCTGGTCTTGGACTCAAGAGCTCTGCCTGCCTCTGTCTCCAGAGTGCTGGGATTAAAGGCATTTATAAGACAAAACAAGCTGGGCATAGTGCCACACACCTTTAAGCCCAATACTCAGGAGGCAGAGGCAGGCATATTTCTCTAAGATCAAGGCCAGCCTGGTCTATACATCAAGTTCCAGGCCAACTGGTGGAGACCCTGCCA
>NW_008396044.1:0-238 GCF_000622305.1 Nannospalax galili
CCCCCGCCAATCCCTCTTCACCACTGAGGCCTGCACACACGCCCCCTGCCACTGTCACCAGGGAACAGAAGTCTGGCTAGATGGACCTAAGAGAATGAGCCAGAGCCAGCAGCAGCGAACAGCAAGCTGAGCGCCAGCGCGTGTTGGACCTGTTGACCATTTTCTTCTTGGCCTTTCTGTTACTGGGCTTCCCATGCCAGCTTGGCAGCCACAATGAACACCACACAAGGTCAACTGG
>NW_008396045.1:0-238 GCF_000622305.1 Nannospalax galili
CCCTCCCATACATTGACTACATATACATACCGTACATGAAATAAACAAACAGAAACAAAAAGGAAAAACGTATATAATCATTGCAGCAGTATTTGAAATACTAAGAACTTTTCTGTTACTTAAGGGGTTAAATAGGACACTCTTGTAGAACCCTACATCCATGCTCTGAGGTGTGTCTTACTTTTGTTTCTCTTTAATCTGCGTGCTTGCAATTGATGTTAGGAATCTTTTATTAGGG
>NW_008396046.1:0-238 GCF_000622305.1 Nannospalax galili
AACAGGTCTTGTTGATACATGCTCTAAGTGAAAGAAAACATAAAACCCAGAGCCTCGGAGGCCACCTTGCCTAACATGGAAAGGGTGAACTAAAGTAGGGGTGTCCAGGTGGGAGCTGGGAGACGGAGGAGGGCTTTTAGAAAAGAGAAAATCCAGAGCCTCAGAAGACACCTTGGCTTACATGCTAAAAGAGAGATGGATGGAGGAAAATGGAAATATTGAGACAAGAGTTTTGCCC
>NW_008396047.1:0-238 GCF_000622305.1 Nannospalax galili
CCCTCAACCCAGGTGTGTCAAGTTGACACTAAAGCTATCCAGCACACAATTCAACACTTTTTTGTTGTTGTTGAGACAGGGTCTCTCTGTGTAACCTAGACTGCTGGCCTTAGACTCTTGTTCTCAGTGCTGTGATTATAGGTATGCAGTACCACCTCTGCCCCTTTTTTCCCTTTCCTCCTCCTTCTCTCCCTTCCCCCAGTCCTCCTCTCCTTTTCTCACTCTTCCTCCTTCCCCT
>NW_008396048.1:0-238 GCF_000622305.1 Nannospalax galili
TAAATAAACATTAAGCAACCTAAGATAGTCAACAGTTGACGCCCATACCATCCAAAGTGTACAGATTGGTCTACATGCTTTCCCGCTAGCCTAAACCCAAGATAATTCATATGCAAACAAAATCTTAGGGGAATTCTTTTAAAACCAGAGAGGCCCTCCTAATGCGGGTTTTCCTTTATAGTCTAAAACTGGACCGTTTTTCTTAACGGATTCTGTTTGTTTGTTTGTTTGTTTGTTT
>NW_008396049.1:0-238 GCF_000622305.1 Nannospalax galili
GTCACCTGCCCTCTGTACTGTACAGATGGTAATGTCACCTGCCCTCTCTGATGTGCAGAAGTTCGTGTCGCCTGACCACTGTGACATGCAGATGGTCATGAAAGTGCCCATCTGGCGTGCAGAAAGTCGTGTCTCCTGACCCCTCTGACGAGCACATGGTCGTGTCACTTGCCCCCTCTAACTTGCACACGTTCGTGTCATTTGTACCCTCGGACGTGCAGAAGCGCGTGTCACCTGC
>NW_008396050.1:0-238 GCF_000622305.1 Nannospalax galili
TCAGAGAGGGCTGGTGACACGACCATCTGCACATCAGAGGGGGCATGTGACACGTCCATCTGTATGGAAGAGAGGACAGTTCACAAGATCATCTGCATGTAAGAGAGTGCAGGTCACATTACCATCGGCACGTCAGAGAGCCCAGGTGACACGAACATCTGCCCATCAGAGGGAGCAGGTGACACGACCATCTTCATGTCAGAGAGGGCAGGTGACACGACAACCTGCACGTCAGAGA
>NW_008396051.1:0-238 GCF_000622305.1 Nannospalax galili
TTTGATTGGGATTGTATTGAGTCCATAGCTTTTTCCATCTTCTAGTGTCTTAATTTCTTTTTTCAAAGATCTGAAGTTTTCATTGTAAAGCGCTTTCACATCTTTGGTTAGGTTTATTCCTAGTTTGTGTATGTGTTTTTTTATTTTTGGGTTTTTTTTTTGTTGTTGTTGTTGTTTTCCCGGCTAAGAATGTTCCCATGAACTCTTTCTCTGACTGCTTGTTACAGGACTATAAAAA
>NW_008396052.1:0-238 GCF_000622305.1 Nannospalax galili
ACCATAGCAGAGCAAAATCATGGAGCAAACCCACAGATCCCCCTTTCCTACGGGCAGCTGACGGGGACTGCTGATGCCTATTCTACCGGGGTACAACAGGCAGCTTTGCCTGCCCCGGACCAGGACCAGGTGAGGTGAGCGGGCCTTGCAGCCTGGAAGAAGCTCAATGAAGGGCCATCAGAGAATGCTCTTGTGGGGCTGAGGCAAAAGGCAAGTGAGCCCCTTGCAGACTTTGTAG
>NW_008396053.1:0-238 GCF_000622305.1 Nannospalax galili
ATCAATGGCTACGTAATTGGATTTAAAGCCCACTCAATGTTAGAAAATTCATGTGTGGTCCTATAAACATAGCTGAATACACTTGGCCGAAGTGATCATAGATAGAGAAAACTCCAAGACTCTCACATCCCTATACAAATTTAATTTCTTTCTATGTGAAAAATATGTATCTTTATATTTACAGACATGTATACTAGTCATCGCTTATCAAAGAAGCTTCTTTTCAACAGACATATTA
>NW_008396054.1:0-238 GCF_000622305.1 Nannospalax galili
TTTCAGGCTATACTCTCTGCACAGGAACCGTACCTGAGCTCCACCTGTGTTCCAGGTGAAGGGGCTGAGCCTAAGGACATAGAACAATTACATTTTTAAAAATTTCCATGGAGTGAAAGGAGGAAAAAAAGAGATGTGAGAATAAAATCTTGGGAGAAATACAGGTAACCAAGCAGAAGGAAAGAATCAGAAAAGTCCTCACTGTGATGTGCACATCTGTGAAGCAGAAAGGTGAGTC
>NW_008396055.1:0-238 GCF_000622305.1 Nannospalax galili
AATGCATCTAGAGAGGTCAGAGGAAAACTTGTGGAGGGCAATTTCCTTCTTGCACCGTATGTGACTCAGGTATTGAACTCAGGTTGTCAAGTGGGGTGGCAAGTACCTTCACCCACTAAGCCACCTCATGCTCCTATATTTTCAGAGGATACAAACTATTAGCAGACAAGTAGTGAGAAAACAGATGAGAATAGTTGTTGGGACTCTTGAATACCATGCTAATAGACTACATAAGATA
>NW_008396056.1:0-238 GCF_000622305.1 Nannospalax galili
CTAAACCTAACCTTAGCCAATCCTATACATAAACAGAGATGTAAACCTACCTCTACCCCTAACCCTAACTCTAATCCAAAATTTAGATCAAAAACTAATCCCATCCCTAACCTGAAATCTAAGCCTAGCTCTAACCCTTTAACCCTAGCTCTAGCCCTAAATCTGAACTTAACACTAATCCTAACTGAAGCATAATCCTAGACCCAACTGTAATCCTAACCCTAATCCTTACCCTAAC
>NW_008396057.1:0-238 GCF_000622305.1 Nannospalax galili
GGGGGAGGCAGAAAAGGTTAGTTGTGCTTGAGGCCTGCCTCAGGGCCCGCCCTAAACAGAGGAGCACAGCACACAGGCCAAAACTCTCAGGAAAGGTTCTGCTAATCACAAAGTTGGCTAACACACAGGGAGTGATAGCATGACGACAAAAGGCGAGGAAGGGAGGCCAAGCCCCGCAGAGCTCTCCCTTCGGTGTATTCAGAGCGGAACTCCTCTTGGCCTCCTCTACCAGGCTTTT
>NW_008396058.1:0-238 GCF_000622305.1 Nannospalax galili
AGAATAATCCTTCTGCAGCATGAGGGCTCTGTAAAGTCGTTAGTGCAGCAGGGTCCTTAAACTCTTGATCATGGATATGTGGAACAAATTCTCATTGTCTAAAATGATTGTTTGGGAAGAACTGATCTGTTTGCAAGCCCCAGAGCCTGCTGTCATGACCCGTGTGTTCCTTCTCACTGAGCACTTAGTATGATCTGTCTAGCTGAATACAATAAAATGCTTTCATTTCCAAATATCA
>NW_008396059.1:0-238 GCF_000622305.1 Nannospalax galili
CCTCCAAATCCCACAGTGCCCAAAGGTCCCCAAGGCCTCCATGTCCCTAGGCCTAAAATGCCTCCTGGATACCCATAGAGGTCAAGACAGTAGTAGTAAGGGACTATGTGAGAGGCTTTTGAGGGAGGTGAGATAGAACAGAATTGTATAAAGAGGGAAAGGTCAGTAGTACAGCAGGGAAGGTTAGTGGGGTGAGGGAATGGGAGGCCAGGGTAGTGGAGGGATTGTGGGGAGGGAT
>NW_008396060.1:0-238 GCF_000622305.1 Nannospalax galili
CTGTGATGCATTAGGTGGGTGTCTCACCAAGAGAAAATTCAAAGACAGATGTGACAGGGTGAGAGAGAAGAGGGGTGCTAGGAAGAGGGCTAAACTTGAGGTGCATTTCTATGGCCGCAGGGGAGGAAAGAAAGAGGTGGAGCAGACAGGCTGCAGTGGGTAGTGGCACAGGAGGGATGGACACAAAGAGAGGTGCTGCCAAGGAGGTGACAATACCATGACCAGTGCCAGCCAGAGC
>NW_008396061.1:0-236 GCF_000622305.1 Nannospalax galili
TCTCTCTCTCTCTCTCTCTCTCTCTCTCTCTCTCTCTCTCTCTCCATGTATCCGTGGCAAGCACTATGGAGGGAAACTAAGGTCCAGTAGAAACATTCATGTCCAATAAACTGGGAAGGAGACTGAGGAGGTGGATGGCAGGGCAGCCTCTACTCTGCCCCACTTGTCCTCTGATCAGCGAGAGCGGGTAGGGACGCAGAAGAATGGCGGAGGCTGTCCTTACGGAATGGGATCAA
>NW_008396062.1:0-238 GCF_000622305.1 Nannospalax galili
GTCTGCCTCCATGCCTGGCTTTCATGTGAGGGGTAGGGATCTGAATTCAGTTCTCATGTTTGCACAGCAAGCACTTTACACACTAAACCATCTCCCTGGTTTCGAACCCACCTCCAAGTGTGATATCTTCATTAAGAAAGAGTGAAATCACACCGAGAAACTTTTTTACTGAAGTAATTAATTTTTTGGGGGGTGTGCATGCCACCACATGCGTGGAAGTCAGAGGTGGGAGTCAGTT
>NW_008396063.1:0-238 GCF_000622305.1 Nannospalax galili
ATGCAGCTTATTCTCTCTGCTTTGTAGAAAAAGTTTTGCACTCAGGAAACACGTGGGTTAAGTTAAATGCTGAAAGTTGCAGGGAAACTTTATTGTCAAGCCGCAAGCTAGAAATCAGTTCACATGTTCAAGGTACAGTAGGCAGTTTCTTTGAAGCAAGCACAGTTTAGTCAGTAGTCAAACTGTCAAACAGGGTTTGTAAACATGAGAGTCCTGTGTGTGTTTGAAAATGTGTGTG
>NW_008396064.1:0-238 GCF_000622305.1 Nannospalax galili
GGGGGAGGCTACTACTGGTGTTTTATTAGATGGACATATAATAAAACTTTCTTCTAAGTATTTACATTTATACCCATAGACTAGTGCTGCTCCAAGCCTTGGTCAGAGAAGCTTCTTCTTTCAGTGAGAAATGGTTAGTGCAGATGCATAACTGGCCAAAATGATGAGAATAAGTGATTGTCGAGTACTAAGTCCTAAGCAGGACACCTGTATCACCCCCTCCAAAGTCAGGGAGTAT
>NW_008396065.1:0-238 GCF_000622305.1 Nannospalax galili
CATATAGTTGCATTGTGATGGCACAATGGATCATTGAGAAGTCATATTATATAATTCTGATGACACATTTGAGCAATGTAATGGCACATGTCGTGTTAGTGTTGGCACATTGGAGTACTGTGATTTCAAAATGGAGCACTGTGATGTCACAATGGAACATCGTGATGTCACACTGGAAAATTGTGAGATCACAATGGAACATTGTCATGGCACATTGGAGCATTGTGAGGTCACATTG
>NW_008396066.1:0-238 GCF_000622305.1 Nannospalax galili
TTGCACGATACAGATGCATTTACATGCATGCATACTAAGCATTCATACACATAAAATAAAAATAAGTAAAAAAATTTTAAGTAGTATAGTAAAATGGAAAGGATCTGATTTGTTGGGAGAAATAGCCCCCAGCCTTCCAGGTCAGGAGACATGAGTGTGGATTTCAGTTTCCATTTTCTCAGTCCCTTACAGAGGACAAAGGGAGGCAGCATAGGGAAGGAGCAGTTACGCTTTCCTC
>NW_008396067.1:0-238 GCF_000622305.1 Nannospalax galili
CAGGATTACGAAGTAATGGAATTGACGACATAGGAGGAGAAGGTGCAGTGCCAGCAACAGCAGTACTAAGAGCAGAAGAATCATTAACAGGAACAGTGGCCAGCAAAGGCCAAACCAAGGAGTCACATAATAGACATGATGAAGCATTAATATGAGAAAGATTCATCAGCTGTAAAGCAAAATTTACATAATTAGGCCAAAGAGCAAGATTAAGGGTAGAATTTGAGTTTGACTGTAT
>NW_008396068.1:0-238 GCF_000622305.1 Nannospalax galili
AAACCTCCCTTCCTTGAGTTGTCAGGATAGTCCAAAAGACTGCCAAATTAACACAGGCTGTTGCCACACCCCTTGAAGTTAACTTGAAGTTCACACCTTGTTGTTGAAGATGTATTTCTTATATTCTTATCTGCCAGTGACTCCTTTGCCTTCTGTTCCCACCCAGCTCTTCTCTCTTCCCTACAGCTATTTCTTTCTATATGTTGCAGTAGATCTCTGTGGCTGGCCAACACTGTCC
>NW_008396069.1:0-238 GCF_000622305.1 Nannospalax galili
GCCTGGGGGCGTCGGCTGTGAGCACTTGCTCCCTGCCCAGAAGCTTCCAGCAGGTAAGGGGACCGGAAGGCGCGGGGACTCGCCACGTCCGCGCGCCCGTAGCACAGACCAGCATCTGCTGCAGCGTCCTCAGCACAGACCAGCATCTGCAGCCAGCGGAAGGGTCCCTCAATCCCAGCGTGGCCTATCAAAATGCGGGTGAGAATTACCCCGTGGGTGGTTTGTTGTAAAGAATATG
>NW_008396070.1:0-238 GCF_000622305.1 Nannospalax galili
CAGATTGCCTGGAACTGGAGCTACAGATGAGTGTTAGCCACCATGTGGGTGCTGGGTATTGAACCCAGGTTCTCTGCAAGAGCAGCCAGTGCTTTTAGCTGCTGAGCCATCTCCCCAGCCCCTCTCAACTCTTTAAAGTGATCCTAGATTAATGGTCTCTCTAGGAACCTTTCTAGAAGACAGAATCTTAAAATAACTCCTCTGATGATATTGAGCAGCACACAATATAAAGTAATTG
>NW_008396071.1:0-238 GCF_000622305.1 Nannospalax galili
TGTGTTTTGTGCTGAGGAGGACCAGCTCAGGGTGTAACACAGGCTAGGTAAGTACCCGACCATTGAGCTGAATCTCCAGCCCTCTGAATTTCTTTAAAGGCTACCATGGAAACAACGGGTAATAGGGATTTTATATCACTATCCTCATAAGATAAATATTTATAATGTTACTTTAGTTTTAAAAGTACCATGATTTGGTCCTTGATTGAACCCTCTCTGATTCTGTGGTCTCACTAGC
>NW_008396072.1:0-238 GCF_000622305.1 Nannospalax galili
GGAAGAAGGGATTGGAGGTATTTTTGCTACTGGAGAGTCTCTTGCAGGCTTGATTTGTGAACACAGCCACCCTTATTTTTGAACCATTTCTCAGGTAGACTTTAAAAGGAATATGCTATTGAACTACAAATTTGTGGGGAATGAAATAACCAAAATAAAACTCAACATCCAACAAGCTGGCTTGTGGCAATTTCTATTACTAAAGAACTCAATTTCTCTAAGTATACTGAGGATCTCA
>NW_008396073.1:0-238 GCF_000622305.1 Nannospalax galili
TTTGATAAATTTGCTGAGAATATTTGTTATACATGGCCCTATCTGAAGGATTAATAGAATCATGACTATGGGTGCTGTAAATGGGGCCCACCAGGGACCCCATGTTCTCCAGGTATTTTTCCAGAAAGACTCATTTCCCTCTTCTCCAGCCATTATTTTTTCTAGTAGTTGCTTTGCATTCTCTCTGACTATGCCCAATTGATTTGCATAAAAATAGCATTTTTCTCCCACCTAGGCA
>NW_008396074.1:0-238 GCF_000622305.1 Nannospalax galili
CATTTTAAAATAGGATATGTTCCTTTCTGGAAATATTTCTGAAGCATAGAATATAAAGGTTAAATTAAATCAAAGAACATATAGGTGCCCTTTCTAAGGCCGTATTTTCATTTTACCAAAGGGCAGTGCTTCAACTTTTTTTTCCATAAACTCAGTAGACTCAGTAGACTCACTTAATGGGCTGGAAAGATGGCTCAGCAATTAAGAACACTTGCTGTTCTTCCAGAGGACTCTGGTT
>NW_008396075.1:0-238 GCF_000622305.1 Nannospalax galili
TATGCCACCAAAGAATAAGAGGCAATGAGTGTAATGAGCTTCCCTGGTGGGCACAAATTCACACATGTCACAACTTGTTAAGTGAAAATGAACCAATTCTATGTGCTTTCAGAAGAAATAATGTATATGTTGTTATAAGTAGTTTACTCAAGCACAAAATCGAAAATATATTTTACTTATTTCTTTGTATGTGCATGAGTGGATTCCCTGCATGTATGCAAGTGCACCTGTGTTGTGT
>NW_008396076.1:0-238 GCF_000622305.1 Nannospalax galili
CTTGCCTCTGCCTCCTGAGTGCTGGGATTAAAGGCGTGTGCCACCATGCCCTAGTGGGTTTGGTGGTATGTGGTGGGAACATATTATTTTAATTTTCCATATTATTATTTTTTTGTTGTGATTTTGGCAGGTGGAATTCTTTTGTTGTTTATGATTCTGGTATGAAGCTCAAGACTTCCTTTGTTGTGTTAAAATCTGCCTCTCTTTGCATTACTGGTGTGACTAGGTCCCCCCCCCC
>NW_008396077.1:0-238 GCF_000622305.1 Nannospalax galili
CAGCACCAGTATTTAGTGTATCCTCCCTGAGGTCATTATGAAGACCAACAGCACCAGCAATTCTATGCTGGAAAGAGCTGAAGGGTGTGACACCCAGAGAGCCGTGCTCCTCTTCTTCGTTCGAACTTTAATGAAAATTTGAGGTGTTAGTTTTTATTAGAATTTTTTCTCTTTTTATTTATTTTTCTCATTTGTGTGTTAGCTTCATTATCTTGATTTTAGTTCACATAATATTTGT
>NW_008396078.1:0-238 GCF_000622305.1 Nannospalax galili
ATGTGAGTGCAAGTGCCCCAGGAGGCCAGAAGCATCAGATCCCCCTGGAGCTGGAGATGTACGTCGTTGTGAGCCACCTGACATGGGTTCTGGGAACCAAATTTGGGACCTTTACAAGAGTAGTAAGTGCTCTTAATTGCTGAGACATCCCTCTCCCTAACCCAAAATGGTGACTTTGGAGCAGGGCTCAGGTGAAGGGGCATGATGAAAGTCTAAACCCAAAGTAGCGGCAGTTGTA
>NW_008396079.1:0-238 GCF_000622305.1 Nannospalax galili
GATACTGGTTGAAACCAAGAAAATTTCTCTAGACATTATGGCATGTTCAACTAGTAATATTGTGGTTCAGAAAATGAGATGTTAAAGTATAATGCTTCATTATGCTTGTACTTTGAAGTGAAAGGGATGGCAAAAAATCTCTTAATCATAACAAGATGCCATAAATACATAAATATTAATTTAAAACATACAATCAGCTAATGTAAATTCCAAAGTCATGATACCTTGAGACAAAAAT
>NW_008396080.1:0-238 GCF_000622305.1 Nannospalax galili
CTTTTCAGAGATCTTTGAAGCTTAGTGACTTGCACAGGTTACCCAGTCAAGAGCTGATTTAGTGACAAATGCAAATCCAGCTCCAGGTTCAACAGGACATCTCTTGTTTTCTTTCAGTTATTCAAAACAACACGTGACTGTGATGATCAATAATAACCTTTGAGTCACTCTCTGCTTAGTCTATTCAGTTCACTAGAGAATAATGTGACGGCTTTATATACATATACATATATATATA
>NW_008396081.1:0-238 GCF_000622305.1 Nannospalax galili
TGGGGCTTAAGAACAATTTCATGCACGCCTGGCTTCTTGGAAGTCCCTAAGTGTGTCTTAAGGGCCCCACAGACGCCTTGGGGAGATCTTTATGTGACTTCTCATGAAGCATAGTCAAGGCTCCAACAGGACTGGGGCCCCACTTAGCCCTTCAAACAAATTGCACCAGGCAGAAGCATTTCACTGTCTTTTCCATCAGTGCCCTTCAGACCCTCTGGTGCAGACCTGCTGCTCCTGT
>NW_008396082.1:0-238 GCF_000622305.1 Nannospalax galili
GCTGCTCCATCTCCTGGCCCTGGGCCATGCCTGCCACTGAAACCACCTCCTACAGAGATCTTGGACGTCTTCCCGCCTGCAGTCGGGCCTGGCCCAAGCTGGTCTGGTTCACTTTGCTGAGCACCACGGAGGGCCACAGCTCTGGCCTTACAGCTGGTGCTTCTGGCCTGGGCTCCAAGCTCCTGGGTCCACTTCTGTGGCTCCCGGCTGCTGCCACTCAGGCTCTTGCTCTTTCTGG
>NW_008396083.1:0-238 GCF_000622305.1 Nannospalax galili
CCATCCCCACCTCCCTTTGCATCTCTGGGCAGCCCAGCCCCCCAGCTTCCTAGGGCCAGCAGCTTTCTTGGGTAAGTTTGGTGGTACCCTCTGTGCTCTGACTCCCCCAACCTCATTCACACTCCCAGCTACCCCATACCATCTCTCGTCCTAGTAGGGACACTGGCACATTTCTTGTCGTGGCATCCCTCTGGACTGACCTCTTGGCCCAGACTCCCCACTGCTTCCTGATCCTTTG
>NW_008396084.1:0-238 GCF_000622305.1 Nannospalax galili
TATTTGGGACAGAGTCTCTCACTGTACCTGACATTTTTTGCTTCTACACGATTGGCTGTCCAGCCAACCACAGCGTAATGTGATAGTCACCGTACTCACCTACTGAGGTTACAGGCATAAGCCCCAGCCAGCATCCTGATTTTCCCTGGGCTGAGTAGGCACACGTGTTCACGCTTGTGTAGCCAGCACCATAGCGTATCCTTTGTTTCTTTGGAATCCATAAAACTATGTGCAGCAT
>NW_008396085.1:0-238 GCF_000622305.1 Nannospalax galili
CTGAGGATGATCTTGAATTTCTGGTCCTCCTGTTTCTGCCTCCTGAGTGCTAGAATCCAAGCATTTACCACTGTGCCTGGTTTATGTGGTGTTGGGGAGTGAATCCAAAGTTTAGTGCATGCTCAGCAAGCATTCTACAACTCTATCCCTAGCCCCTCTCACTAAATTTTTGGAGAGACTATAATTATTTTTCATCATAAATATTCATATTAAAACAGTGGGTTTATCATATTTTAAA
>NW_008396086.1:0-238 GCF_000622305.1 Nannospalax galili
GGCTGTGGATAGCTGTTAATACAGCAGCAGTTATCGCAAAAGAAACAAAAACACCCATCTGAGCTAAATCCCTCACTGAACGAAACAGGAAAGGAGCAGGCAACCTGTAGAGGTTGCCATGGCAACGAGGATTCAGCAGAAACTTTCTTGCAAGTTTCCCTACATTTGCAGAGGCCTGCTGGCCTGGCAATGAACTTTTGGTGGGCTCAAGGTTCTTCTCCTCTCCTACAAGGTTTGA
>NW_008396087.1:0-238 GCF_000622305.1 Nannospalax galili
AACAGTGTTACAGGAAAAGATGGTTTGGCTTGTTTTGATTTAGTTTGGTTCGATTAGGTTTGAGGAGGAGTTCACTTTTAGAGTTCATGAGAGGGGAGGGAGGTGAAAAGGAGCAGAGAAGTCAGATCTGGTCTCCAGGCATAACCGTGGCCATGAACAAATCCAGCAGGCTTCACTCCTTGGTCTACACCTTTCTCTGAGCTGAGATCCACGTCTGTTCTAGCAGTAGCTCTCTCCC
>NW_008396088.1:0-238 GCF_000622305.1 Nannospalax galili
CAGTTGACCTCTACTGGTGACAGAGCAATTCTCTCCCTCCTACCCACCTATCATGATTCAAGTAGAATGCAGGAGTTCCGTGTATGCACATGGCCACTTTTTCACAGTCAGACAGAAAACAGAAGCCTCCCTTGTGTGGAAGGATGAATTTCATCTGCTCTCTACTGCCAGGATCCTGAGTCAACAGTTCTTCCTTTGCAAATCCCACAGTAAGACTGAGTTACACACTTAGACAAGG
>NW_008396089.1:0-238 GCF_000622305.1 Nannospalax galili
ATGGGGAAGGAAAGGGAGGTGTATGAAGAGTAGTTGTTGAAGGCAGGGAAATGGCACATGCAATTTTATCCTGCTCTGCGGTCACTGCCAGTGGCAGCCACTCCTCCATTAACGTGGGTGCCGCTCCTTCATTCTCACAGGCGACGAGGCTGCTCCTCTGCTTGCCCAGGGCTGAGGCTGCTCTTCCACCTGCCCTGGGCTGAGGCCACTCTTCTGCTCACCTGGTGCTGAGGCAGCT
>NW_008396090.1:0-238 GCF_000622305.1 Nannospalax galili
TCATATTTGTATTTCTGAGTTTCTTTAATTGTAGATTGGAGTTTCCCATGATTTTTGGAAGGCTTTTGTGTTGTTATAACCGCATCCTTTTAATCCTTGGCTTCATTCGCTGTTTCCTCCTTTGGTAGCACTCTGACACATCATGCCCCGCCAGTGTGTTTTGTGAAGTCCCATGAGTCTCTGAGGCACTTTATCCTTTTATCTTTCTGTCCTCAGCCATAATCACCAGTGGCTCTGG
>NW_008396091.1:0-238 GCF_000622305.1 Nannospalax galili
ATGCAGATGGTTGTGTCAGCTGCCCCATCTGTTGTGCTGATGGTCATGTCCTGTGGCCCCCTTGACGTGCTGATGGTCCTTATAGGTGTGCGCTTGCTCTCTGGACGCGCTCCCGTGATGGCGGGTCCACAGGCTCCCCCGCCGCGTCTCGAATAAGGCGGGTCTGGCCGCAAGCGTCTCTGAGCTGGGCGGCGGGTGCCCCGCAGGCTTTTCCCGGCAGCTCGGGTCCCGTGTCTCT
>NW_008396092.1:0-238 GCF_000622305.1 Nannospalax galili
AATCCTGGACAAACAGTGTGCTGGGACATGGAAGCCCCCATTGGATATTCCGATGGCGGTGGGGTCCAGGATGAAGCCCGAGAATTGTGAGTCCATAAAGAAATAAAACAGATAATTAAAGCCCAGTATCCCGAGCTTATATATCATCCACTGGTGGTCCTGGAAAGTAGGGGAGACCTAGACCTCGACTCCCAAATGGAAAACCTGTTAGAGCTGACCTTTTCATTACTAAATCAAA
>NW_008396093.1:0-238 GCF_000622305.1 Nannospalax galili
CTGCTCCTCAAAACAGCCTTTAATCAGGTGTGCACTTTAGCATTATATTAGGCAATATAAAAAAGTGTCTTTTAATTTGGTAGAACGAGAAAGGGACATAAAGAAATTCCAATCATACAAGAGAAGAATGATTAAGGCAAAGAGGAAGAAAAGAGTGAAGAAATAGCATGAATAGTTTAAAAAATAAAAAACTTTTCAAACATACAAAATATTAATAAACTCATAAATTAAAATAAGG